>NC_046369.1:36589484-36738920 GCF_011125445.2 Fundulus heteroclitus | reverse complement strand
GTTGGAAATGAAAATCGCTGGAGTGGCAGATGTGAACAGCTGGTCAGACAGTGGTTTTAGCTGACTTTGAGTAGTTTGACTAATTAAAAAAACTGATCATGTTCATGTCAGGATGACATATACAGGCGCTGGTCATATAACTAGAATCAACGAAAAAGTTGTTGTTTCAGTAATTCCATTCAAATTCTACTGATGCCTTCATCTTTTTGAATGGCTGACACCGAAGCTAAGCTAACCTGATACATAAACCTAGAAGTGCACATGTGCAGCAAGCAGAACTAACAAAGAACGAGCACGCACACGGGTTTCCCTGAGCATATCAGAATGATTGGCATGTGGGAAAACCCAATAGATGAGGTGATACCCCCACAACTTGAGGGACAGAGTGTGAGAGGTTTTGTTTTTTTTTACAGGCCTGCAGCTCCCACAGAGATCAATGTTTTTAACCTTTTTCTAAATACATAACGTATTGACTACTTTCAGGATGGAAGGACGATTTTACCCAGTATAACAAAAAGTGTTTCTGAACAAGATTAACACATAGTTTTAGCATCTGCTGATCCTGCAGTTATTGTGAAAGTGTCATCCTATCTGTTACCACTCTGGACTTCACCAAGCGCTGAGAGCGACCCATTCTGTGTAAAGATGTGCTGGACTTGATACATCTGTGAGTATAAAAGCTATTGGAAGGACTGAATTCAAGGATTTGGAGAGCGATCCCTTCTGGCAATTGGCACAAGACCACAGAGGCTGGGAGGTGACCACCTCTCTAACTCCGTTAACCCCCTTTAATTACTCTAAATAAAATAGTACAGCCCCTACCATCACCATACAGGGTAGAAACTGTCTGGTGACATCCAGAGAGCAGCTGATTGCATTCTAAGCACGCAGGCTGTGTTGTCAGTGAGGCGTTGTTGCCATGGCAGCGGCATGACGCCGTGCCGCTTTGCAGTGATTTTTTTCTGGGCTTTCTCTCCAGCCGAACGCAGCCCCTTCTTCTCTCGGCTGCCATGAAAAGGGCGAAAACAAAGAAAAGCCCCGAATGTCCGCCACGAACGGGGCACTGCTGTCTGACATTCGGTCCGTCCTCATCTCTCGGTCCGCATCGCATCCCGCTAAACACCGCCGCTGTCACACGCAAGCGTAGAATTCTGACGTGGTGCTCGGTGCCACCGTCCCATTCAGGCCCGCCTGTCGGACCCTCCCTTCAGACAGTCGTGCGTATGAAACTGGTAGCGAGACAAGGGCGCCACCGGAGCTGAGGTTCACGCCAGCGGTCGCTTATAGGGAGAGAATCAATAGGCAGCGCGACCTGGAGAGATCTCCTGCGGCAATGCGAAGATGGCGAGAGTGCTCCACAACTTGCTGTTTTTCTGATCAGACTTGCGCTGAAGATCCGAGTTTGGGGGATACTGGTCGTTAATCTACGGCTATTGTTGCTCTCTGCACCGCCGCAGCGCTGCTGAAAACTTTGCTGGAACATCGTGCTGAGGCCGACGGCCACCTTCCAATGGGGGATCCGCGAAACTCCCCCGGCTTGTCTGAATGACACGTCCTTGGGAACTCATTGTTATGTTAGGATCAAGGTAAGGCACAAACACGCGCGCTGTCTCGCGCCGGGTGCTGGAGCTGCTTGTGTTTAGAGTGCCTCGCGCGTGGGTTCACGTGCGCTCCCGCACCTTTTTTCCCGCCGCGCCGCGCCGCGTCGCGTCGTGACGAGCCGGACAGGGCCCGCCGGCTTCTGTTGTTGTGCTGTTGTTGGTTTGGCGGAGCTCAGGTGGTGGTGCTGAAAGAACAGCTCCTCCGCTTCACTTCCCTGCGTGCAGCGGGGCTGCAGCCTGCCTCCAGCCACCAACCTACGGGATGTGTTAACGATTATGTAATTTAGAATGTTGCACACCAAATCCTCCCTCCATAGAATCATTCTGTGAGTAGGAGAGTTTTCACGTTTTTCCTGGTAATCTGCCACAAATACAAGAGGATTGAGCTGCAGTTACCGAAGCTTTACGTGATGGTAACACGCTGATCAGGGACTTTGTTGAAAATCCGTCGGAGCTGTTTCACCCATTGAAGTGCCCTTCGTGTTTATAATCTATTTGATCTTAAGCAAAAATACACAATATGAAGAGAGAGCAGTAAAATTTAAACGACTGGTTATGTAAATAAGGGCTTAATTGAGGCTCCAACTGGATGTTAATGACACTGATTTCCTACCATAAATACAGGTTGATATATTTGTCCATCCTCAGTGTCCTGTGACCAGCCATGTTAGTTTTTCCTCATTTTTCTTTACATTGGTACAGAGAGGATCGTTATTTGGAGGTTTGTCTTTAATGTGAAAGTGCTGCAACAGACGTTGAACATGTGCATATTGTGTTACTCTGTTGAAAAAAAAATCTGCAAGCACTGGAATTGGATTGAATGTTATAAACTACCTTTATGCAATGCCTTGCAAAATAATTCACAGCCCTCTAATGATTTTCAGTTTTGTCATATACAACCACATTCTGTAATTTTTGTTATTGGGTCATATGTTATCACAAGGTAGTGCAGATTTCAGGTGTTGACAAAACTTCTCAAGTGGATTTAGGTCTAGAAGACAGGATACAGCTATAAGGAGCAGCTTTCAGATGTATGAAAACGTAGTTATTCTAAAATATTCAAAGACAGTTGGATCATGACGATCCTTTGTGTTGTAGGTTAGCATCCATCCCAAGCCCCGTTGAGCTTTTCGGTGAAACATGAAGCATCTCATACGTGGCAGTTAACATGTTTGGTTTCTCTGAGCTGTGTGTGCGCGTGCATGTGTGTGTGTGCACGTTAAAAGCATCAACATTACGCAGCCGATTCCCATTTTCACACTTGAGTCACTATAAATCATGAAAGCACAAGTGCTGAGTGGGTATGTTGCGGTTGGTGATAAGCTTGTCAGCCCAGCCTTTATTTGTGCGACTTTCCTTTCCACAGGAGTCTGGCCTTCGGTTTCACTACGTTGCTGCTGGGGAGAGAGGAAAACCCCTCATGCTGTTTTTGCATGGCTTCCCTGAGTTCTGGTAGGTGGGGTGGGGAGGGTGGGGGCAGCTGAGCCCAGAGCACCACCCTGGGCTCAGCTGCAAACGTGTCAGTAAAATTATTATTATGCGGTTGCTCTGGGTTTCATTTAGCAGTCACCTCTCTAAAACTTCCCTTGACCACAGAATTTCTTTGCCGTGAGGTTGCCGCAGCACTGTTAGATATCTGCATTGGGACTCTATGACTGCAAGCAGAAATCCACCCCAGCCTTACTCAGAAACATGGTTTACATTTGGAACGGAGGGTCCAAAGCATTCAAGATCTCCTTATCCTGAAATGAAAAAAATAAAAAAGATGTTGAGCATTGTGCCCTGGCCTGGGGCCAAAGAGCTATAAGCCTGTCCATATCTGTAGGATGCTATGTAGGCTGAGGGCCAGACAAGGATTAATTTAACAGCAGACAGGAGAAGTTTCTGCTTCACTCTCCATTTTCCTGATTGGAATGTTGAACTGAGCTGAAGGTGCTCAGAAAGATTCATATCTTCTTTTAGAAATCTTTCCTTTATGTTCTGAAAAAAGACTGGTATATACAGTGCCTCAAGGAGGTATTCATAGCCCTTGAACCTTTTCACATTTCATCACATTAAACCTCAAACTTCATGGAATTTCAATAGGATGTTATGAGATAGACTGACACAAAATAGTGCACAGCTGCGGAGTGGGAGAAAAATAATCCAAAGGTTTCCAGTGCACTAGACTTGTAGCCCTCTGGACTCAAACCCTTTTCAACTTACTGCAGTCACAGCTGCAAATGTCTTTTGGACCATTTTGCTTATTTCTCTTTACAGCTTAGCTCAATGTCAGATGGAGAGCATGCCACAACTTCTTAAATTGATTCCCATCTGAACTTTGACTGGGCCATTCCGTTCCATGAATATGATGTGATGTAAACCATTCGAATGTAATTCTGGCTCAATGTTTAGGGCTGTTCTCCTGCTGGAAGGTGATCCTCTGCCTCAGTCTCAAGTCTTCTGCAGGTTTTCTTCAATGACTGCCCCGTGTAAAGCTTTCTTTATCCTATCCCCACAACATGGTGCAGCCACCGCCGTCTTTCACAGGTGTGCCCATGGTAATGTGCAGTGCTGATCTCCCTACACATAAAAGTTCAGTTTTTGTCTCATCAGACTTGTTACCTTCTTTCTGAGCTGAAAGAATAGAAAGCTCTCAGCAGCGGAGCTACATGCTGAGAATTCTTAACCCACCTGGAAAACCTTTTTGTCACTGAATCAAAGTATTTATTGTATTTGTCTCCATAACCATTTATCACATATTTATAAAACATGTAAAACTGCCAGAAAACCAAAATAACATACTGTATGTAAGGACATTATATTAAATAAGTAATTGTCTTACTTAATGTTATTGGTACACTAGTTTTAAATCATATTGTGACTCATTATAAATCCATAAATTGGATATGTGGACCATATAGAAGCTCTGACAGGTTTAAACTGTTGTTGCTGACTGTAAATCTGGCGTTCCTCAGGTTCTCCTGGCGCTACCAGCTGCGAGAATTCAAGAGTGAGTTCCGTGTGGTGGCGATCGACATGCGTGGCTACGGTGAATCCGACCTGCCGCTCTCCACTGAGAGCTACCACCTTGACTACCTGGTCACCGACGTGAAAGACATTGTGGAGTACCTGGGTGAGAAGTGTGTGTCTGCCGTCTTTAGAGAAGCCAGAGGGCTGGACCGTGTTGTCTCAGGTCAAAAATAAACCTGTTTATCAGGCCTGATCTTTGGACAGGCCCGCAGCACAGCATGACAAACTTCTTGTGAGTCAGACAGAAGCCCAGCAGTGTGCTCACTCCATCCTAACACTAGCAGGGAGCGAGCTTGAGGCTGTCCTCGCACACCAGCATCATCTGACAATTATCTGACTAGAATAGCTGTTCTTGTGCCTTTAATCTCCCGTTTTAAGGTTCTATTCCTATCCAGAGCTGAAATGTGGTTGAAGATTCAGGCTCACAGCTGTCGCTTCATGCCCAAATGTGTTAAAGTGACTGCTTTTGCAACAGTTACAAGAAAACTGATCTAATTCAAATGGTCACCTTGTGATTTTCCTGCAGTGGCTTTTACTCTATTTAAAGGGGCACAAAGCCAAAGGCACTTATCAGCACATTCGATGTGCCCTCGTGTGGCTGTCTTGTTTTATATCGACGCAACAGACCCGTTATGGAAACTATATAACCGTTTAAAGAGGCACAAGCTGCACATCAACATCCAGCACTCACATATTGTTTCATTTTAAACACATGCTTATCAGAATCCTGAGTGGGCATACATACTCCTACTATAGACTTTAAGGATTCCCCCATGTTTGTCCATCATCTTTAAGGCTAATGGGCATTTAGGTGGCAGTGAGTAAATTAAAGCTTTCCCTCTCAAACCAGTCACAAGCAGCTGGAAATAAAGCTGATTACAGAGGCTGGAGGCCACGGCGGTTTAGTGGTGACAACAGCATTGTGCTGTTATGTTCATTTATTGCTTCTATAATTCAGTTAATACATCAATAATTCATTTTAAATATACAGAGTAAGTTGAAAGTGCAGTTTTAAATAAGAAAACATAAATCTATTTATTTATAATTGGCATGCAGGAGTTAGGGAATTATATCTGTTCTAATTCTGATATGTTAGACTTTGGTTATTAGCCAAAAGTACTCTTCATTTTCCCTTTACCACCAGACAAACATTAAAAGGACATTAAAAGTTGCTGTTGCCATTAAAATGTGCCAGTAGTCATTTTGAAAAGAAAGTACACCCTCTTTTAGTTCTAGAGTTTTACCTTTCATTGCATAAATTCCTCCAGCCTGTACCTGGATCTATATTATATACATTTTGAAACTCCAGTGTGCAAAAACACACAGATCCCACACGATCATTATGTATTGAACAAAGATCAAACCACAAAGGTAAAACAAACTGACTACATTTATCAGAAGATTGAACAAGGGAAATAGCAGACAGGTCCTGCTAAACAAATGCAAAGGATCAACTGATCCTCAGTCTCTATAAAAGCAGAGGCTTTGACAGTCTGCTGGGCTGGAGCATACAGGTTTTATTCTACCACGTTGTCAGAGAGGTAAGTCACCAACAATGACCTTAGCAAATCAATTCTGGCTGCGTTATATATTTTTATATAAAGGGTGATCTATTATTCACAGCCCAACAGCTCCATCTCAGACTCTACAGGCCTCTGTTCGCATGACAAAAGTTAAAGCGTGCCAGGAGAAGGCATCGTCTTTCCAAAATGAAAGTCTTATATCTGAATAGACCCCAATACTTCTGGAACAATCTATGTTGGAAAGACGATGTATGCTCATGAACACACATAACCACAGCATATTAGCAGGAAAGATTGTGGTCTATGTCAGGCGTGCGCTACCACCATGCCAAATCGCAACTACATCAGCAATGATCTTAGAGAAGCAACTGCTGCTGCACATCAATCTGAGGAGGATTAAAAATCCCCTCTTGTTTCCAAACATCTTAAAGCCTGTTGTTCTGCAGCAAATTAGATTATTTAGTGTGGAAAGCGTTCAGGACCGCTCTTGATCTTCCCATGAGTGGTTGTCACAGCAAATTCATCCCCTGGTCAGATGGTGCAATGGTCAGAGAAACTGCAAAGTACACTTCAAAAGCTATGGTAGAACTTTAAGAAAGCAGGGCCTACCTGAACAAACAGGATACAAAGAAGAGCAAACCGGCATCCCAACACAATGCTAGAGACGGTTGAAGTTGCACAGAAAATAACTATTTCAAGTTGGTACTACAAAAATCTCTCAGTTTTGGCTTCATCTTTGTGGAACAAGTGACCGTATGAAAAGTGTTGAGTGCTTTTTGTACCCTTAAAGTGTCTGAAAAATCGGATTTTTTAAAATATATTGTCTAATGAAAAACCCTGGAACTGAAAGGTGTACTTTGTTTTCATCATGAACGTTGCTCTGAAGGCTGCCTCCTCTGCTGTTTTGGCAAAGGGCTCATTCATAAATGATGTGGCCTCACTGACTGTCTGTCAGCTCTTACCTTCATACAGCATTTCTCTGACAGTGTTAAAGGAAACCAACAACTGAGTTCTTCTGACTGACAGCTAACAGAAACTCAGTGTAGCAAAACGGATACAGGAGGGAAATGGCACCCTCTGCTACTGGTTAGTTGGATGATAGATAAGCCAGTGGAGGTCAAGAAGCTAAATATGGGCCAGTGCTACTATTAGGCTAATGCACTGTCCCTAATCTGAGCCTGGCGGACAGTTCAACCCTTGGTAATGTGCTCCAGCAGCTTTGGAACACATTCCTTGTGAATCATCAAAGAAAGTACCATTTTAGTAAAGCCAGGGATGGATGTTGGATAGCTTCCTGCATTGTTCTTGCTGTCACTGTCAATTACTTCACTGGCTGTCAGGAGAGAAGCCCTCAATAATTCATCCTACTGTGCAAATCACGCTCGATGGTCACTTAAGTGGAGAAAGGCCTGCTCTGATTGTACAACACCTGCTGTACTCTGCCCAGCAACAAGACGACAGAAACCTTTAAGTCTCAGTCCACACCCTCTGGGAAAATGTTATTGTTCATTTTGGAAATTAAAAAGAATTCCATCCACTTCATTTTTCTTTAGATCTGGATCTAGACTTGACACATGATCTGGCTTTGATTCAGATCAAAGTCCCATCGCAGCCATGGCTGAAGCTCAACCTCTGTCTTTTGCAGCCTCTAACAGGTTTTTCTTTCCGGACTGCCTTTTATTTAACTTTATCCATTTATCCTTCAAGACTGGTCAGCTTCCCTGTCCCTGCTGAAGAAAAGCCACGCCACAGTATGACGCTGCCACCACCTCGTTTCACCAAGGTGGCTCCAGGATGATGTGTAGCGTTGTCTTCTCCACAACATTCTCCCTGAGCCGTCTGCTGTGTTCCTCTGTCTTCACGATGCCGTTTGCTCTCTGAATCTAGAAAGAAGATTTTTTTTATCTCTAGAAATCTTTTGTAAAAACTATGCTCTTTTACATTCTAATCCCAATGAAATACATAGAGCTTTGAGGCTGTAATGTGGCATGAGGTGAAAGTCAAAGCAGTAGGCGGCTGCCCTTGTGCTTCTCCATTAAACGGGAGTGAGAAGGTAGGGATTAGTCCAAAGCAGCAAAGTTGAGACTTTGCTGCATCGCTGTGAAAAATGTGCGAGCTCGGGGTTGATGGGTGGTTAAATCATATAAACAGGTGGAAATGGGTCTATCACCGGTTGCACAGGGGATTACTCTCTAGGGATTGGAACAGTAATGGGATCATTCCGATCCTTTTGCCATGGTCTGCCTAGGCTGCCGGTCATTAAAAGCATTCATTAGAGGAGAGAAAAGGTTCTCTGAGGGGAGAAAGTTTTACCGGGAAACTTTAAGTTTCAGTTTCCAGCACTGTTCCGTAACAAAGTATTTGCCTCATTTTAGATTTATCCAATTTTTGAAACTCTGTCGCATCATCAAAGTTAACATCAGACAAAGTGAACCTGAGGTAAATGATTATTTCATTGATTAAGGACAATTAAAAGTAATCACCTTCTAAACCAATTACCTGGTTCCACCACCCTTGGTAGCAGCAGCTGCAATCAAGTGTTTAGGAAGTTGTCAGGGACTGTGTTACATCATTGTGGAGGAACAGCAGGTTCTCTCAGCAGATGATGTTCTGGTTCTGAAGTGCTGCTTTAGCTTTTGAAGGTCTTTTAGCCTACATCATGTCAGGCAGGTTCTATTTAAGGGATCTCCGGATCCAGTAGGTTTTGCCTGGGTTTGGTTAGTGAAACTGAAACAAAAGAAATGCTTGATTACAATTTATTTTTTATTAATTGGGGGCACAATTATTAAATTTTTTATACATTGGACCAAGTGGGATTGGATAGCCCCCCCCCCCCACTTAATAAATACAAAAGATGCTTTGATTGATGCATTTAGTATTTATTAAGGTCATCTGTGTCTGATATAAATGAAGTGAGAAATTTCCATGTGACGCTAAAACCAAAACAAGAGCTCTGTGCTTCTTCATGGCACCATATGCATAAGAGTGTTTAGTTTGAAGGAAACAAAGGATGTTTCATGTGTGTTTTCTTTACTTCCAAGGGTACAACAGGTGTTGCCTGGTAGGTCACGACTGGGGCGGAACGATAGCCTGGCTGTTTGCCATACACTACCCTGAGATGGTGACAAAGCTGATCGTCCTGAACTGCCCCCACCCTTCTGTGTTCACAGGTAGGACCCCACCACGAGCACAGCCTCATACAGCCCTCTTTGTGTTTTAAGGGAAAACCAATTTTCCTCAAGCTAATCAGAGACGCTCCAGTTTGGCTCTTGGATTATTACAGGAATTAGGATCGTTAATTAGGAGGTGTTATTACTTCCATTGCACGTCTGCATCCAGCTGGCAAATCTTCTGCCTTTGGGGCAAGATGATGAGGAGCTAATTACAGGGAGGCACGCACAAAGCTGGAACAGCAGGTTCAGCTGTAGCAGAAAGGGCGGCAAAGTCAGATCACATCCACGGCCCAGCAGTGTGTGCAAACTTTCCCTTAATTAAAACCAAGAACTAAACGTCTCTCTCGCTCCCCTCCTGTCTCTCTCTCTCTCTCTTTCCTCCAGACTACGCCCTGCGTCACCCCAGCCAGCTGCTGAAATCCAGCCATTTCTTTTTCTTCCAGCTGCCCCGCTTCCCGGAGCTCATGCTCTCCATCAATGATTTCAAGGTGGGCTTACATGCTTTCAAGGTCAGGTTTGTATGCATGCGTGTCGGCAGGTGGGCTTGCACTCGTGTCTGTGTGTGTGTGTGTGTGTGTGTGTGTGTGTGTGTGTGTGTGTGTATGTATGTGTGAGAGCCCTGGCAGATGCATAGGCTTCTGTTCTGGGTAATAATATGACAGGAAGCTGGTGCCTCCTTAACCTCCAATTAAATACAGTGCTGCAGTAAGGTATCTGTCCCCTTACAGATTTCTTCTGTTGTTTCTTTTTTGTCACGCTTAATCAAACAAGTGCTAATATCAGACAAAACCAACTAAAGCAAATTCAAAATGCAGTTTCCAAATGATAATTCTACATTTTTTTTTTAGTGGAAAGCTATCCAAACTCACCTGACCTTTGTGATAGCTGAAAATGTGTCTTTTACATCATTATGCAGATATTCTGCCAAGCTCTCCTTGCCTGAATGGTTTAATCTTAGCCTCATTGGAGAACTGAAGGAACATCTCACAGATTCACGTTTTGCCTTTGACTAGGCCACTCCAAAACTTTGATTTGTGGGTTTTATTGAGACATTCCCAGGTGGACCTGCTGCTGTGCTTCAGATGGCTGTCCTGCTACAAAGTCATGAACTGATAGTTGGACATTCTCCTTCAGGCCTTGCAGGTAGAGACCAAACTCATGGTTCCATCATTTACAGTAAGTGGTCCAGGTCCTGAAACAACAAAGCAGCCCCAGACTGTTGGAATGACGTTCTTTTTCTGAAGATGTGCGAGTTTTACAATGACTGACTGGACTCACAACCTGTAAAACGTCCTGCTTTTGTCTCATCAGTGCACAGAAGACTTTCCAAAGGTTTCAGGGAGCATTAAAATGTTTTTGGGAAGAATGAGACAGGCCTTTGTGTTTACAGTGGTCAGCAATGGTTTTAACCTGGGAACTCTCCCATGGATATCATCTTTGCCCAGTCTCTCCGTCTTATTGTGGAATCCTGAACTCTGACCTTAACCGAGGCAGAGGAGACCTTAGTGCCTTAGACGTCGATCTGGGTTTTTTTGTGACCTCATGGATAAGTTGTTGATATCCTCATACAGCCAGTCCATGTTTTCTCTATTTGTGGATAACAGCTCTCACTGTGTTTCACTGGAGTCCCAAAGACTTAGAGAGGATTTCATGATCCTGATAGATATCAGTGACTTCATTTCTTGTCTGTTCTTGAATTTCTTTAGATGCAGTCATGACGTGCTGCGTTTGCAATCTTTCAGGCTACTCCGTGTTGTCAGTCGGGTTGTATTTATGTGATTTACATATGCTGCAGGGCTGGCAGGGATCAGACCTGGGTATAGTTAGTAAAACTGAACTAAGTGGTTAGTCACAGTTGATTTAAGATTTACCAAGATGGACAATTATTCTTTATTCATTGCTTTTAATTATTTTTTCCCCCTTAAAACATTTTTATTTAAAAAAAAAAATCCTTACGCGGGTTATCTATATTAAATGTGTTTTATGATCTGACATTTTTTTCAAGTAAGAAATAGGGAAAACAAAGAAATATTTAAAAGAATATTTTCACAGCACTGCATATAGCAGAAAACATTTTCTTCGTTAAGAATAAAGCTACTCACAACATTCACAAATTATAGCGCCATAAAAACCCCTCATAAGTCCCAGAAATACTTTACTAAATTAAACATTGGAAAAATGGCAGCTCATACATTTACAGTGAGGCTCTGATCATTGTTAGCTCTCAGGAACCTTTCACTGCCTTGCTGTGTTAAAGCCTCTGTCCATTTCTGATGTTCAAGTTGCCAAAATGTGCCTCTAATTTAAAACTACATTGACCAACATTGACCGATTATGACACGGTTCCTGTCTGTGAAGTCTGTCCATTTTCTTATTCCTCGTGTTTTGTCTCCATCTCTCTAATTCCCCATCAAATAAAAGATTTGTATAAAGCTTTTAACTCAAACCAAACCAAAGCTAATAAGGTGAGTCATAATAAAAGCACTGCAGCACAGGTCATTGTGGTGTACCTTCGCAAAAAAAAAAAAAAAGAAAAAAAAAAAGGCTTTCCTTTTTTTTCCCTTCAAATTTTAGGGATCATGCTGGTTTTGGCAGCAGTTTTGCTGGTCAGCTGTAAGATTGATGCCATATGTTTTGTCTGACTTTTCAGATTTAGAAGCACAGCAGGAAATGCTGTCAAGCCAGCAGTAAAGTCAGACAGCCAGAGCTGCAGCTGAAGGTCATCAGAGCTGGTTTCAACAGCAAAGTAGCTTCTCTGTCTCGCGTTACAGGAATGTTGGCCGTTCTCCTCTAAATTTTCTGTAGATCAAACAGTCCCAGTGTCAGGCTCACCCAGCAGTCTGCCGCTGTCTCTCCTGCAGGCTCTGAAGGCTTTGTTCACCAGTCGAAGCACGGGAATTGGGAGAAAAGGCCGGTGGCTGACTGCAGAGGACTTGGAAGCCTATTTGTATGCACTCTCGCAGCCGGGAGCTCTAACAGGAGCCCTCAACTATTACAGGAATGTCTTCAGGTGGGAGACTGACGCACATCAACACACAGTAGAAATGTTCTGAGTTTCAGGCCGGCTTTTTTTAAAAAGAGACAGAGAGTTGGACAGTTTCAGGCTAACATTGAGGAAGTCATTTTTTATATTGTACTGTTATTTCAAACAAAAATGCACTAAAAGGGCTTTTACGGGTCTGAAAGCATCTTGGGTAACCCACCGGTCCTCCAACGGTCCTGATCTGTCTTACGTACATGATGGAGGAAGGTTTCCGAATCAAAATCCTGCCACAATGACCCGGTTCTGTGGTCAAAATGTCACTAGGTGTTATATTGCATCACACATAGTCATTGTCTTCATAGTAATTTCTAATTAACACTTAAAAAAGGTTTAACCTCAGAAGTACCTTGCCACAGTATTTTTACTTCTGGACTTTTCCACGACTTTTCACATTAAGACCACACCCACAAAGTAGTGTATGATTGTGAAGTAGGGGAAAAACATGGATTATTTTTATTTTTTACAAATATCCAGGTGGCCTCTGTCTCAATGCTTAGTAGAAGCAACTCTTGCTGCAGTTATAATGGCAAATCTTAAGTTTATTTCTCTGCCAGCTTTACACACAGAAACAGAGATCTTTGACCATTCTTTGTTCTATCTTAAGCTCAAGCAGATTAGATAGAGAATGTCTATGAACATTGATTTTCCAGTGTTGCCACAGATTCCCAAATGGATTTATGTCTTGGCTTTAACTGTATCGTTCTAACAAAAAACAAATATTTTATTCTTTGGTATTGAATTGTACTTTTGGCTGTATGTGTAGGGTTGTTGTGCTACAGGCCCTGTCTCCAGTGTTTAGCTCTAACATGTTGACTTCCAGGAATGACCCATGTTAAGATCCATCATCCACCCTTTAACTCTGAGCAGCATCCCTGGTGATGTTGAAGAAAGGTATTCTTAAATTTTTTTTCAGACAGGACTTTGTGTGTTCAGGGTAATATATTAGCTTTCCGCCACACTTGGGATTTTGCGGGTAGAAACTTTCATTTTGGTATTATCTGACCAGAGCCCCTTAGTCCACATTTTTGTTGTTGTCCCCCAGATGGTCAGGAGCGAACCACAAACACAACTTCTGGATCTCTTTTAGCCATTGCTTTCTTCTTGTTGCTCTGCTAAACAGACCAGATGGCTGAAGCCCCCAACTAATAGATCTCCTGAGGACAGTTTCTTCCACCTTAGTTGGGGGTCTCTGCATCTCGTCAAGAGTTACCAAGGGCCTCCAGCCGCTGAGCAATACTGTCAGTAGCTGGAGGAATCAGCATCAGAGTCAACTTTATTTCTCAGTTTTCATTTTTATTGATGTATGTGGGTTTTTTTTGGGGGGGGGGGGGGGGGGGGGTGGACTGGATTTTATTTAGGGGTATCTGAGAGAAATGAGAGCTGAATACATTTATATATATATATATGATAAAATTTCTGTAATATACATTGAAGTTTATCTTTGTAGTGTTAACAGATGAGCAGAGCTTCAAGGGGTAAAAATGCCTTTAAATATGTGATTATGTGATAAAACAGTAAAGACATGTTCTGTTTGCAAGAAGCAGTAATAAAGACAGTCTTTATTACTAACTACTCCAGGTCTACCAGTGCCTTGAAATACTATTTACTGTTAAGTCTGTATTAATCCTGTAGGTTATTTGAGCTTTGCATGTAAGGATTTCACACAAGCCATGGCTATTTATTGAGAAATTAGCTGTACCCCCCACTGTCAGAGCTCCCTGATGTCTAAAAATGTCAACATAATTGACATATTCTACTAAATATTTGTATTATCCTGCATTTCTCTTTAATACACTTTGCACTTCAGTAAGTAGAAAGGAGGAAGAGGGAAGAATATTGAAGGGTATCTACTGTTATTTTTTACATGTGAACCCTGCATGCATGACTGGGCATGCCATCTGCTCCCTTCTCAAGCAAGGAGCTTCCTCTGAATAGCTTTTATCTGCTTACGTAAAAGGAATTTCACTGACCCAAGCTGAGTTAACATCACCAGGGATGTAAAAATAAACACGTATTCATTATTCATTTATCTAATTGGTATTTATTGATCAGTTCTTTAAATATTCATCAGCTGTTGTACTGTGTGGGATTTCACTATCAGTATAGGGCATCAGGATAATATCTTCTGCTCTATCAGGGAACCGGTGTGTTGACATCAGTGGCCTGCATGAAGCAAACCCCTGCTCCTGCTGCAGCTCTGAAACCGATCCTGGTCAGTGGGTGGGACACTGGTGACCCGCTTAGTTCCCCTCACTATTTTCTACAGGGCTCTCTTGTCTACTATGCTGCAGCATAGTAGACAATTAAAATTGACCATCGAGGTTGTTGTTTCTGCTCCGGCTCTCTCACAGTTTGCCACACAACATGTAGGAGAAATGTGGAGCAACGTGCTCTGGTCAGATGAGAACAAGATTTAACTTTTTGGCCCCCAGGTCATACACGGTGGTGGCAGCATTATGGTATGGGATGTTTTTCCAAAGCAGAGATAGGGAAGTTGGTGAGAGCCGATTGGAAGATGGTGAAGATAAATACACGTCAATACTGAAAGAGAACCCATTAGAGTATTGGTCACCAGCATGGTACCTGTGGGCACCAAGTAGCCCCCGAGGACCACATGTGGTGCCCACGAGCCTGTTCTAAAAAAAAAGCACAATCCACCAGTGAACTGCATGTAAAACTTGATTTTATTCCGATACTCTTCCTGTTTATACCCACTTGCATTTATACAGATTGAAAAATTTACAATATCTATAACAAAGCATGAAAAATGTATTTATTTTAAATAAAGTTAAGGTGAACTCGAACTCTTCTTGGTCAAAGTTCAGTACAGGTAGCCCTTTGTATGACACAATACCAGTGAAGTAGCTCTCATTCTCAAAAGGTTTGGTGACCCCTGTGTTAGAGGCTGCAACATAATTCAAGCTGGGCAGAGTTTCACCTTCCACCTGGATAATGACCCTGAACCTGCAGCCAGAGTCAAACCATAATGGAGGGTTAGAATTGCCCTTTTAAAGTCAAAACCTAAATTCCATGGAGAATCTCATGACTTGAAAATTGATACTCGTAGATTCTTTCCATCAAATCTGACTGTGTTCAAGTTATTTAAGAGAAATGTGGTGCAAATCTGGTGGAGACATACTGCAAAAGCAGACACAATGAAGTACTGGGCGGGTGGGGGGGGGGGGGGGGGGGTAAGGTGCTATAAAAGCGCCTTACACTTTTCAGATTTTTTTATTTTTGGGAACACTTCTTTGGAAAAACGTGTATCTTTGCCTTCCGCTTCACAATTATTAACCACTGTGTTGGTCTGTCACCTAAAATGTCAATAAAATGCACTGGGTATGTGGCTTCAATGTGAAAGCATGTAAACCAAAGTTCAAGGAGTATGAATACTCTTTGCAGGTAATTTCTAGGATGTATTTTCCTCTGTCAAATTTCAGCTAAATTTAGTTTTCTTTGTCGTTGTCATCAGCTCCCTCCCACTGAGCCACAATCACGTGAGGTCCCCGGTGTTGCTGCTGTGGGGAGAACGGGACGCCTTCCTGGAGCAGGAGATGGCCGAGGCTTGCCGCCTTTACATCAGGAATCACTTCCGTCTCAACATCATTTCTGGGGCCAGCCACTGGCTGCAGCAGGACCAGCCCGACATCGTCAACACCCTCATATGGACCTTCCTGAAGGAGGGAGAGGGGCGCAAAAGCTACAGGAACTAAACCCACAGCAAAGCCTCCGCCCCCTGCACCGTCTCCCTTCCCCCTGCCCTCACTGTCCACCCCCCACCCCCCGGAAGCCTTGAATATGCCTGTGATACCAAGCAACATAGTGATGATGCAATCATTCTTTAAACTTTTCACATTTTAGATATTTTTTTAAAAGAAGTCAGCAACAAAGGAGAGAAATCGAAGCACACCTCACCAGAGAGGACACTGCAGAACACGCGTTTAAGATTATTTTTAGTTTCTTTCTTTTTTTTTTTTTTTTTTTTGCACATAACAGTGACATCCGCCTTAAAGTCTGTCGGTAACAGCATTACAAATGTGTGGCGAAATCTTTTCTTTGTGACCTGTATTGTGTGGTGCCTTTTTAACGTTGGAGCTGTTGCGGTGTGAAGATGTCCCGAGCCGTTGGGGCGTCCCGTTGTCCACTGTATTCGTGTGTTTCTCTGTGCTCGGCTGTATTTTGGGCACAGTTCCCTGGGGGTCTCGCCTCCCGGGGATCCGTTTATCAGGTAGTGTTTGTCAAAAGGACTTTTCTTTTTTGTAATTATATTTATTTATTTTTTCTCTCAGATATTTGCTTAAATGTAGAGAATGTTAACTTGATCTTCCTGTATAGAAATATTAGTGATGGTTGCCTATCGTACTATTTTGTATCTCTTCCTACACACTGCATTTTGAAACTCACTGAGCCAGGTCGATACTGTTTGATTTTATAAATAAACCGAATAAGTGTCAGTCTGTCAAGACTACAATGCTTCTTCACATTTTCAGCCTCCTTTTGGGTGACTGTTATTGCCGAGTCTTTTGAGGCTATAAACAGAACCTCGTGCTCTGTTTTTATGCTTGCGGATGTCTCCCCAACGGCCACCGTAAGCTTTTAGCACAGATGAGATGAAAAGCAGCAGAAATAGCTGAGGATACGTTACTAAATCTGTCAGAGCTGAATGATGCAGCAGTTTAAAGCTTTTCCGTGGAACAAACGTCTGGATTGTTGATATTTATAACTTTGCTCTGTGCCAAAGAGAAATGCTGATGTAGAGTCACAATGAATTATTTTCAGACACTGAGTTACACATAAAGGTGTGTCAGCACTCTCACACACACACACACTCACGCACATCCTTGTTTAAGATACAAAATAAGGACCGTGACTTGCTTTCCACAGACTTCTACTTATTTGCAAGCCTTTCCATGGCCTAACCCTGACCCTAGTCTGACCCTAACCTTTACCAGTATATACCTAACCATAACCATAACCTAAACCTAATTGAGACCTTATTCCTAAACCTGGTCCAGAAAAAAGTGAGGACCAAAAAAATGTCATCAAAGTTCCCACTTTACAAGTAAAATGAGCAAAAATTTTCTCGCTCAGCTGCAATTACAATAACACACACACATACAAACCCTGCTGTTCCACCTAAGAGTGCAGAGTTTTTATCTATTAGCAATATATGGCAACTTGTTGTTTTTAAAAATGAAGATTTCCAGTTACTGATACATCCGCACAACTGTTTAGAATTAATAAACATTTATTTTCCATTTGAACAAATTCTTTTGTCGTAATGATTCATATTACACCCCTAGATCCTGTTGCTCTATTCAGAAAATAAAAACACAAAATATTTTAAATCCTTGCACGGTGCACACACCACACCGTCCACATTGACGTTGACAACCCAGGACAAGAGCAACAATACAGGAAGAGACAATGACGTCAGCACGTGGGCTCCTTCAGGGACAGTCAGGAAATGTTGAAACAGGCTAACAAAAGAACAATTTTTAATAAGCTTTTTACAGCTGAGATAAAAAAAATAAGATCCAATTGCGATTCACAAATAGAATATTTTTTTTTGTTTGGCTTAAAAAGAAAGTTGGAATTTCTGCTTCTGTAATCTTACTGTCCTTTGTATGCATTCATAGATATATGCGTACATGCGTACTGTGTAACCTACTTCTGTGTTTATGCATATAATTGTATTTGCAGCTCATTCTCGCACTGTTTTAATGCCTCTTTTTAAAACTGCAGTAGGTAGAATCAAAGCATATGCGTCAACCTATGAGAGATAACATATGAATGCGACAAAACCTAAAGGCGTCGTTTTAAAAGCTTGACATTGTGCTTTCACTGCGCATGTCAGACAGCTTCCTGGACCTGGCTTGTCCGCTCCTTAGTTACTTGGCAAACAGTGTTCCGTGGGCGGTGACGAGCAACGTGCAGCGGTGATGTCAACAACATCGGTCAGTGGGTCAGCACCCCTGTAATGTCGATAAATTAATACATACAAATGGCCCAAAGCGGAAAAAAAGCCAGAAGACTATCTGTGCTGCTCTGTTCTTGTCTCGAGCCGCTTGGAGCTCGCGCTTAATCACAGAAACGGTTAATGGTAGCTAGCCTCAGCTAGCGCTAGCATGCTAGCTTTGAAAGGAAGATAAGATGTTCTGTGTTTTGGGTGAAGCATCTACGGAGGCTGACGGAAACTAGAGACACTCTCTGACTGTTCAGGTATGTTTATGTGGTTTGTCTTGTTTTAATTTGGACACGTTTTTACAATATATATATATTAAAACTTGTCTTTAAATAACTAGTGGGTTGTTAACTATCCCAGTTGTTTTTCTTCCATAAAGTAAACGGCCGCTGTTTTTTTTTTTTTTTTTAAGGACGTTATAATTTACGTTATACGTGTAGGTTGGACGCTATCTTGTAATGGTTGTAATATAAAGCTCATTGTTGTAGCCGCTACATTTCTGTGTTCATTGATTTGGGTCAAACAGCGTCTTTCTCGCAGAAATGTGGTACTGCTATCCAGAAAGTAGAACCAAACACTTATCCGAACAACCAGCTGAGATATCCCTGTTAAAGTAGTCGTATACAGATTCGTCTGATCCCAAATGCACGTTGTACTCCCTAAGCTCAATCATGATGCCATTTGTTGGTTTAGGAGTCACTGTTGGTTTTTGTTTTATTTTACCAAACGTTCAGATTAGCACACCATTATCCTGCAAATCCAGTCCTCTTCTCAAATCACAACGGGAACTGTCTTTATTGTGTGTCTTTTAGAGAATGTGTTAAGCCATGATCAACACTGAAGCTGCAAGAGAATTCCAGGCCAAAGAGCGCAAATACAAAGAGCAGCTGAGGAGATGTTTATCATCTGCTTTGTCTGCAGACCTCAAAAGGTAACTTGCATTTCAAAACTTGTATAAATCATGTGTGCTTTTCCTTCCTCTTCTGTTGGTCGATCACATTAAATCCCAATAAAATACACAAATGTGTACTTGTAATGGGACAAAATGTGAAAAGGTTTGAGTCAGGACTACTTTTTCTACATATTTGAATTTTGCATGATTCACCTTTTTAAAGAGGTCTGCTACGAATCTGCCTCTTGAAGTGAAACACTATCAAGAAGATACTGGTCTAGTTTACAAAGCATTTCTTTCACAATTATGGCTTTTTTATTTTTTTTAAACGGCAACTTTGTAGAATTAAGATTACTATGGAAATCTGCAAGTAACCATTTAGTTAGTGATTAGTGAGGGTACCGGGAGGATTTATGAAGGCGCATTGTATGTTGTACAAATGTTCCATGCAAGGTTTGTTCTTGGCTGGTCTCAGTTTCCCAAAGGGCATTGTGACCTAAAAGGAAAAGGTCACATTGGTGTGAGCATCTCTGGGATGTGAATCTTCTTTTTGCATGTGTGATCTCTCAGGCTTTTTTCCCTGCTCTCTGACTGGAGTTAAAGAACAAATGTGACACCAGCGTTTGATCTATGAGTGCACACTTGGCCTCCCGCTGACTGTTTTCTGGGTCACCCAGATCGGTCATTGAAGCGGGATGATGATGATGATGGTAAGGAAGAAGTGGACCGCCTCAGGGCTCAAGTGTTCCAAAATCCTGAAGTGGAAAAACAGGCCATCAGATATATCTTTAAAGCTCTTGACAGGACCTTATCAGAGGGCCTATGCTGTCTTGTAAAGTATGGAATTGGATTTATGTATTTTTTTTCACCCTGGATAGGTGGAGAACAGGCACAATAGAGTTTGGAAAACTATATTTATTTCTATTTGTTTCATCTGAAAGCAACTCACCAAGTCAGCGTTTTTACAGTTCCTGTATTTAACAAGGACACATTATACAAAATCCACTTTTTTTTAGCCCTTAATAACATTTTGTTCTGTAGTTGGGGTCTCTAGGAATGCATGAATATTTGAAAAGGAAGAACTGAAAAGCATAATATGTCCCCTTTAAAGCCAGACCACTTTCCTCTGGTTTCAAAGGGAAAGTTTTTACTTAGATCTTAAATGTTTTCAAAAGCGTGTCAGCTTTGGATATTTCTGTCTAGAAAAGTATGAAAGTCTATAAACGGCACAGCAACTCTCTTTTATATTTATTATTGGTGATAAAATGTGCACGTCTGGTGCTATGACTTAGAAGTTTTCTGTAGGTGTCTGCACATAATTGTTTTATGTTTCTCCAGGTTGCTGCAGGAGGAACTAGAGGCAGATGTTTCCTTGTATGCAGGTTCGGGATCGGTCCGAGCTCACAGAGCCGTGCTGCTGGCCAGGGCTCCTCATATCCTACAAGGACAGACACATAAAGATCCCATCATTATCCATCTGCCAGGTTATGATCTGCCTACACTGAAGGATTTTCTCAGGTAGGCTCTGACGTCTGTTCTCTTTTCCTGGTTTAGTCAAGTTTCAATAGGATGTAAAGAAGGCGTCACGGACAACATGAGCTGCAGTTGTTTGGGACAATCTTTAGCCTTTATTGGAAAACAGTCACTTTAGTCAAAGGCTTTTTCAGATTGGTAAAACGGACCACTTTCCTCCCCACAGCCATTACCATCTATAATAACTCCTTGACCAAATGAGTTACATCAACATTTAATTACCCTCTGGGTAAAAAAAAGTATTCTTGAATTGAGTCTAGGCACTTCTTTAGCCATTGCACTGGACCTTTCTTCTTTTGAACTGGAACATAAGAAAAGTCATCCTTCCTTCCTTCCTTCCTTCCTTCCTTCCTTCCTTCCTTCCTTCCTTCCTTCCTTCCTTCCTTCCTTCCTTCCTTCCTTCCTTCCTTCCTTCCTTCCTTCCTTCCTTCCTTCCTTCCTTCCTTCCTTCCTTCCTTCCATCCATCCATCCATCCATCCATCCATCCATCCATCCATCCATCCATCCATCCATCCTTCCTTCCATCCATCCATCCATCTGCAGAATTATGTCTTCATTGCATTTCAACTTTTGTGTCTTTATATTTTACAAATATTGAGTATCCTGAAAGGTTTAGTCTGGAAAATCTTTACAAAAAAACCTATAGGAATCTTTGTAATACAGCAGTTTTGGAAAAGAGAATAAAAAACACAAGGGTGTTTAAAAAATGTCTGGAGTAGCGCTGCAGGAGCCTACGTCTTCCTTGTTTGGATGCAGCATCATTGATTTAAAGAATCTCCTTTCACAAGAAAAGTCTTTGTATCCCCACATAAGTTATCCATGTCTTTTGTTTTCCCTTTCTTAAACATATTATGGACATTAATAAAAACCAAATATGTTTCCAAAATGGGGCGATTAAAAGCAAAGTCGAGTGGACCGCTCTAAAAGGAGGCTCATTTAGGCTACGTTCACACTGCAGCCTGAAGTGACCCAATTCCGATTTTTTTGCCCATATGCGACCTGGATCTGATCTTTTCATGACAGTCTGAACAACACAGATCGGATTGTTTCAAATGCGACCCAGGCCACTTGGATATGTGGTCCTGAATCTGATACGTATCTGATCTTTATAAATGCGACCTGTGTGTGTACGGCCAGGTCGCATTTATCTGACCTGTACGTCACCGATACTCGACAAACGTCACTATTCTGCGTCCTGCTATGCAGAAGCGGGAAGAAAGACGACACCCATAGCGGACTACAATGAGAAGAGCAGTCAGTGGAGAGAAAGCTCCGGTTAGAAAAGAAATTAATGACCGCAAAATGCGCGCCAGCATTATAATCCATGTTTACTTCCGCAAACACTGAGGACGCTTGCTACGTGTGACGTCATCGCGTCCTCGACTGCGCATGCGGGACACTTAGGTTGAACGCGTTCAGTTCACACAGGAGATCACATACAAGTTTGATATATTTGGAAATGTGAACGGACACGCAAAAAAATCAGAATTCACAAAAAAATCGGAATTGAGCATTAAGACCTGCAGTGTGAACGTAGCCTTAGTTCCTCGGTTGTAGTGACGCTAAAAAAGAACTCTTCCAATAGGGTGTTTTCACTGACGTCACTGGCCAACTTCCGGTCCGCCATATTGGGTGGCACACTTCCTTATCTCTAGTTGTCTTACACGTATTATCTTATCGCGAATGGATAAGTACGCCAGCACGCTAGAGCGACCAGATAAGGACGTATATCTGAGGAAATGTTCCGTGATCGACCATATGGACCCGTATGCCCTCCACGGTGCCTTGTTTAGCCGTAATCCAGATGATTGGCCAAATGTAGAGCACGGCGACATAGTGCATTACCTGGTGTTCAGTGAAAACCCTCTGCACACTCTTGAGGAAATGAGAGCTTACAAGGATCTAGAGGCTCACAACCAGTTCACATCTGGTTATGTACATCAAGGAAATCGCCATCATACGTGGACGGGTGAGTTTTAATAAGATGGTAAAAATGTAAACAATCCGGCGCAAATGTGTTGCACCGCCCGCCGGCGGCGGGCGGTGCGCGAAGGCGCTTGGCTGCAAGGCCGATCGACGCCGCTCGCGGCTTTAATTATTTAAGCAGAACAATGACCAGTGCAAAATTAAGTTGTATTTACCGTATTGGCGCCGGTAGGAGCTGCAGATCATAAAGCCAGCAAACAGTGGGAACACAGTAACTCGTTCAAAGGTAAGCTGCGCTCAGACGGGCTCTGGCCCATGCTAGTTTAGTAGCTGCTAACCGCCAGTGCTAACAACCACTCGCGCATGTAATGTACTTTTAACTTGCTGCTATGTGTTTCAAACGTTTAGAACACACTCTCATTGACATCGGGATACTGTGGAAAGTTATGTTCGGTCTTACAGCCGCTATCCAAGCGAGCCGACGATCTCTTTATCTCTGTAACTCGTTCAAAGGTAAGCTGTGCTCAGCCGGGTTAGCACATGCTAACCGTTAGCGCTAACAACCACTCGCGCATGTAATGTACTTTTAACTTGCTGCTATGTGTTTCAAACGTTTAGAACACACTCTCATTGACATCGGGATACTGTGGAAAGTTATGATCGGTCGACTTACAGCCGCGATCCAAGCGAGCCGACGACTCTTTGTTATCACTAACAGTTGTTCTCCGTGGTTGCGCCTCCAGGCAGGAAAGCGGTGGAAAATTAATCTGTTTCTATGTTTTTCCCATGGCGATCATGTGTTGCGCTGTTACAGCCCACAATACAGCAACGGTTTACCATGGTTGAAATCAAGTTAAGGTGAAATTAATCAAATTAAAACACGGCTGAGAGAGGGAGTACAGTATGCGGTAGTAATAGGCAGTAGAGGCGGCGGAGGCAGTCAACACGACAGCCGCGGAAAGTAATAAGTCATAACGCCCAAGCCCTATTATTAATATATTCTTCTTATATGTTTTAAATACTTAACAGTTAATTACCTGTGACAAAGTGAGCACCGCAGACTCTGGCGTATTCCAGCTTAACACCGTCCAAATCAGACCTGGATATCCGTGTCAGCCATAGGTGACGGCGTTGTTCAGACAGCTGTTTTTTTTTTTTTTTTTTCACACTGATTCACTATTACGGCTGGTAGGCGATAGAAAGCGTTGATCTCCACCTCCACGGGCCGTGCAACCAACCATTAAACACGTTTTCCCCATTGTTCACTTCCAATACTGCCTAAGGCGTCATACAATGCAGGTCAACGGTGCGAAACGACTGCCACCCAATATGGCGGACGCGCTGAGTAGTCACGTGAGCGTGACGTCAGATGAAAACCCCCTATTGATTTGTGAGTGGTTTAGATGGAATCATAATACCAGTGAGAATCTTCTGGTCGTGACTCCCACTTTAAAGATTTTAGCTTTCTCACTGAGCGACCACATTAAGAGCTTTGATCCTGTAGTAGGAAGCCAAAATGAACCTTGACTGTTGGTAACGCAGTGACATAGATGTCTACAGCTGTCATGTGGTTTTTAAGTGACTTTTTAAATGAAAGCCAAATGCTCATATTTACATTTGAACTGGGTTTTATCTATTATCCTGAGACCAGGGCTGCGGCTCTTGCAGAGATCTCCACACAGACCTCTGTCCCCCAGCTGCAGCGTTCCCAAGCCATCCATGATGCACAGTGCTGGTCAGAAGTTTGCATACGTCATTGTGAGCACAATTATATTCATTTGGCTTCTAAACACATTTGCACTATTCTTTTTTTGAATGGAGTATATGCTAAGAGAAACAACTTCAGTGATTACATAAAAGTAGAATTAAACTTTAATGGGGCGTGATGCTGTTGATAGCTGTTGAGGTTCCTGCAATTCCAGAAGCGTAATGTTAGCCTGACAAGCAGTTTTCATTTGTTTTTATGATCCGCGTACTGGTGGAACAGCCACCTGAAACAAACTGTCACTTTGAGAAGAAAGAAAATTGGTCCGAATTAGGGGTGTAATGTTACACTAAATCCATATTTCAGTTTGGTTCAGTTTCAAGAGGGGCTCGGTTCGGTTCATTTTTGGTACAAAAGGCAGAAAATAAAGACTTAAAAAAATGTTTTTTGAAAAGATGCCAAGTAAGCAATACAATCTTTGCATGAAAATAGACAAAAGCGACCAATTTGGGTGGTATTTTAAATAAACAACACTCTTTACAATAAACTATACTAACAGTGTAGTAAAGTTAGTATAGTTTATCTATGCTTATTTATGCTTTGGCCCGATCTGAAACACCTGCTTAAATGCTGCTGTTATCTGTCTTTACACCAAGCTGCTATTCTTCCTCGTAGAAGAGACGTTCACATTTAGATGAAGTCGTTTTAGGTGCCTAAACAAGTTAACGGGGGAGAAGGGCACCAAGAGCCGTTTGGCAAGACACTGCAACAGTTAACAGCGTCCGTGCTGAAACTTTGATTCCGTGGTGCTTAATCTCTCCTAAAAATAAAATTAAATAATTCAATGAGTAAAAAATAAGCCAAACGGTACGTACGTGGACCGAACCAAACACGGCGTACCAAAACGGCTCAATGCACCCACTTGTACCATTACACCCCTTGTCAAAATGGTTAGGAACAACGAGGAACCACCTGGGCTTTAAGTCTGTCATAAACTGGAAGCAACAAAACCAGAACAAGGAGCATGTTTGGAGGAGTCAGTGAGACGCTTTCAGACCTAAGAATACATCAATGTATGATGGTGGCGTAATGCAGGAGGACTGTGTCACTGCCGGTGGTATGTGTTAACGGCACCATCTAGACCACATCCAGAGCCTTCAGCCGCCTCAACTCTACTGCTAGATGATTTCCAGTTGGACACAACAGGATGTTCTAACTGGACACTGATTCCAGACACACCTTGAAATTGCTTTTAGAATGGATAAAGCAGGCTAACATTAGGCATCTGCAATGGGCCTGACCTCAGGTCAGGGCGTGTATGGATCGTGCTTCAAAGCTGAATTATTTAACTCTACCATTAGTGTGATAAAAAGTGGATAAACACCCAGTCAGAATTATTCTCCACGATTTCTCAGACGGTTGTTAAACGGTTTCATCCAGTTCTTAGTTTTAAAGCATCACTAATGTTGATTTATTGTATAAACATTGCATTCTGAGTTAAAGTGTAGTTCAACTGCATCTTAAAAGCCATCATTACTGTGATGTTATCTGTGTACGTACTGTAAGCTTCTCACCTGCACTATAAAATGTCTGCAGTGAGCCTCGGCTCTTCTCCCAGTGGCATTTTCTGAAACCTCTCCCTGGAAACATCTCTACTTGATCTCCAAACCAGATCAACTCTCTTCTTCTGGTGCAGAGGAGCAGCGATTTGATTCTGAGCTCCTCCTGTACGGCTAACAGGAGGTGTAGTACCAGCTTTTCTCCACCTGAGGCAGTAACTCATTCCCAACCTCAAAGTGGCAGTCAACCCTTTTCTGGCTGAGGTGCTGCAGCGTGTGCCTCCTTGCCCTAAAAGGGGGATGTACCTTTTTTTGCTAGATTAATGCAATTTAAGAAAATAGATTTTAGAGAAATGAATACAATATTGCCGTTCCATTCCCATGTGAACAAGGTAGTGTAAGATGTTAACCAGCTGAATCCGCATTGTTTTTAGGGAGTTTACATCTCTGGCCACAAGCAGAAGATATTGCAGGGCTCTGCGGTTAACTGTGTACCAGAAGTCAGTGTTTCAGACAAAACCGTAGCTGGGAAATGCACAAAAGGTTCACTTTTAATTAACCGTCAGAGTCTTACCCACAGGCATGTGTACACAGCAGAGCAGAGCCTGCGAAGAGCCGAAACAAAAAGGGATTCACAGGGTCCGTCGGCAGAGAACAGTGCTGCCAACCCAACAGATCCTCACAGTTCCACTGACTCAGGTAAACAGATCGACACGTGGGGCGTTTATTCTGGGTTATGTGACCACTAAGCTGCCCTCCTCCATCCACTTTCCTCACATTATGTTTTCTTAGTCATAATCCACTTAAGAGCTAATCCCATTTGGGCCTTTGTTGCTGTTCCTGCCAATTACAAGTTCCTGCTTTAGATCAATTCACGTTTAGCTCTGCCTTGTCATTATTGCTGTAGTTGACATATGTGACTGACTTTCCTCAGTCACATATGTGTCCAGTACAGACTGAAGTTCAACCAAAAGGTTTTGTTCCTTTCTCACGATGAATCTGTACTCCTCTCCAGGTGCTGCTGTTCTTGAGCCAGCCTCGGGCCTCAGCGCTGACCTGCTCGATCTGTACAAAACAGGAGAACAGTGCGACATCACCATCCAAGTGGCTGAGCAGGTCTTCTCCTGCCACAGGTAGAACTGCTTGTGAACTGCCCATGCACTAACCTACAGCCCACTGGAGAAGTATTCACACCCCCTGAACCTTTTCCGATGATGAACTGTCTTATGGCTCGGCTGACTAAAAGAGCTCTTTGGATCCCAAATGACTCCTTAGATTTGTTGTTGCGGAAAGTAATTTATTTCTTTTTTTTTTTTTTTTTTTTTTTTTTTCCCCAGTGTCCTGTCTAGCACTATGGCAATAGGAATTGATATCTCAATGCCAGATGGAGCTCGACAGATTTTGCTTTTACAAGTGGAGCAAACAGCTTTCGCCATAGTGCTCCACTTGATTTATGCTTGTAAATAGCTTTATTATGATTCCTGCAAGGAGAATTTCAAATTATATGGACATGACAATGGGAGAGTAAAGGAAGAACAAAAAGTGAAAGAAAAGAAAAAAAAAAGAGTAGAGGTGAAAGAAAGAGGAGATAAAAGGAAGAGAATGATAAAATGTCCTCTGTCTGCTCCATCACCTGGAAAGAGACACAAAAAGAACAGCACAACCAACAGACATAAAGCAACAGATACACTCTAATAACACCTAGATGCCATTGCTAAATCATATATATTATTATGTAAGCCGACATGTGTAATGTGATATTTGAAAAAAGAAAGTGACACAACATAAATAAATAAATAAATAAATTATAAGATTACTGTATATAAGTGAACACTTAATACCTGGGACCCAGCACCAGTGGGAGATGTGAAAGTGCACTAGTTTAGGTGAAGATTATCCAGAAATAGCTTGATAGTGATTGTGGAGAACCAAAGACCTACCTTCCCCGAGCACAGAGGCAGGCGTCAGGGGACCCGTAGCCCCGGACTCCCAAAGGGGTCCCTAAAGCAGGTCGCCCAGGAGGGGCCGACACAGGATATCTGCAACCCCCCCCGCCAAGGAAGGAGCAGAGACGACCCCGAGGAAATCCCCCAGCCACCGCAATGCCGACGCCCTCAAGAGCCGCGGAGACGAGCCCGTGGGCTCCGCCGGCAGCCAGCCCCGCTGAAGTGGTCCCGGCCATGGGCCCTGAGGGCCAGAGGCCCCAGGGGCGCCCCGCCCCCGCGACGAGGGCCCCGGCCGCCCCCCGGGGGGCCAGGCCCCGCGAAGAGGCCGCCAGGAGCGGGCCGGCGCACGCCCGGGAACCCGCCCCAAACCCGAAGCCAACTAATGCGCCAGGGGGCCAAGGCGCCCGCCAACGAAGTGGAGGAGGGCAGGACGTGGGGGGATGGGCTCCGCACCTATCGGAGACTTGAGATGTTCTTGGGAGAGGGAGCGGACCACACCCATACCTGGAAAAAAAAAAAAAAAAAAAAAAAAAAAAAAAACTCATTCACCCCATCCCTCCCTTGTGCCCCACTCGCCACACAAAAAAAAAAAAAAAAAAAAAAAAAAAAAGACGCTGTACACACATTCCCACATAACACTCACATCCAACACTGACCAAAGGGGGGGGGATCACCCCAAATCGACTATACGACTGCTTGTGCCCGACCCCCGGCCCCGGCCCCCGACCAGACGCCCCCCGGACCGGGCCCCCCCAAGAGGGCGGGCCAACACGACCCGCACGAGCCACCCGGCCAGAGCCCCCCCCTCCCCCTAAATACCTAATAAACCCACTCCCTCCCCCCACCTTACCCTTGTAATTTATTTCTAAAAACTTAATTGTGTTGTAAAACCAACTTCCTGCTCATTGGAGAAAGAAAAAAAAAAAAAAGCAAAGTTTTGTCTACAGGTCTATTTATTCCCTTTAAAGTCATGGCTCTAGATCCATTTGGTTCACGAGCAGGACATCCCAAACCTTTTCACGTTATTTTTTTTTTTACAAATAACAATCTGAAAAGTGTGGTGTGCATTTATACTCAGCCCTACTGAGTCAATACTTAGAGCCACTGTTTGCTGTGCTAAAAGCTGTAGGTTAGCTTTGTAGAACGTGAATAACTTCAGCATCCTATTCTGCAGCGTAGCTGAAGCTGAGCAGCTTCTGTTACCATACTTTTTCATATTTTAGCATGTAATTCTGGGGTTTGAATGAAACGTTCTAAGACATGAACAATTGTTAATTTAAACCCTTCCATTGTAGCTCTGACTATATGTTTAGGGTTGTTTTCTTGCAGGAGGTTTAACAAAAATCATGATACGAACCAGAACAGAAAAGGAATTACTTTACAAAGCTTTTGTAAACTTTCTGAATATGTTGTTATGTTCCTAAATGTCACCCAAAATTTCACTCAGGAACAACTAAAGCCATATGTTGTCTCTGTACTCTTTATAATATGCAACATGTGTGACACTAGAGAGGTTCAGCCTGTGCTGTTGCCTGGTGAATGTGCGCCAGCAGTGGGAGGTCATTCATTGATTCGAGGGTAGAAGTTGCAACTAGTAACCATGGAGACAGGTTTCTCCTGACTCCTGTGTAGGGAAAGGTGCAGAATCGGCTCGTCAGAGCTCTGGTTGCTCTGCCGCTGTGATATCCATGGCAGCCGACTCTGATGAGCCAAAGTTCCCTCTGTCCCTTCGCTAAACTTTGTTCATTTATTCAAATAATTGGATCTCAATAGAAATTTTAGCCCTTTACTAAAGCAGCAGGGGGGCGTTCTGATGCTATGGGAAATCTAAAGGAGTAGCCATACAAAAAGTTTAAAACATTATCTCTCTGGTGTTAGAAGCTTGATTGTTTTGCTTGTGACAAACTATAGATTTAAAATATATTGAACGGAACATGTCCATAAAATGAATTAAAGAACAGAAATAAACCATTCAGAACAACTTTGGCTTTTTTCTGTTTATTTCCATTGCAATGGCAGGAGAGTAAGGGAGGCTTCAGTCTAAAATAATTTCCTTACAGCAGAAATAACACATAGGTGAATTTGTCACGCAGCTTCCTGTTTTATTTGGTTTCCAGGGCGATCCTTTGTGCGCGATCTCAGTACTTCCGTGCCATGCTCAGTGGGAGTTGGATGGAGAGCTCCAGACAATGCATCACTCTGCATGGGTAAGACTCCTCCTCACATCAAATCTAAATGTTTTAGCTCGCATACCCCAGCAAACATCTTCTAATAGTGGAATCTCAGATGCTGTTTGGATTTCTACCAGCAAAGGTTGCTGCGTTTCTCTTTTGAGATGCATAAACAGACGTGGAACAGTCACTGAATGCCGAGGAGCCACTCTTACCACCCACACCACCTCTGCCATCCACAGTTGGCTTGTTTCGGCAAAGCAAAGACAGCTTTTTCCCCCTCTAGGACCAGAAGTGTCATATATCTGTGCATCACTGATCTGAGGGTAACCAAGGAAGACACCGATGTCAGGTTGATATGCAGGGGAAGCCTCTGTGTTCACTCTTAGGCTGCGATCACATGCATTAAGTGGTAGAAAATATTTGATTATCTCAGGAATTAGAGCTAAATTCAAGCAACTCTCAAAAGTGAGGTTTTTGTGATGTAAAATATTGAGACTATGATAAATCCAAAGTTTATAGCGCCACATTTATCTGGCATTATTCAACTGAAAAAGAAACAAATCTGTTTAGGGGAAATTATGCACAGTAAAAAAGGTGCAACAACCTTGTTGTTGAGGTGCACAACCTTTTAATAAGATCTGGTTGAAGCATCCTTTGATTTAGTTTCAGCATGCAGTCATCCTGGGCAGGAGTCATGTCAGCACGGCAGATATTATACTGAAATAATTGCCCACTTTGCCTTCAAAAAGTTCTGCAAATCTATCAGAAATCCACCTTCCTCCTCAAGTAATCCCAGAGATTTCTGTCAGATTTAGCTCCTTACTTCAAAACTCCATCTTTCCTTTTATGGAGTGATTTACATTCCATTGGAAGAGAAGTAACCCCAAAGCATGATGCTGCCACCTCACTGTTGCTCTGTGAGAGATGCGTTTTTGAGGACAGAACCCACACATGCACATGGAGAACGTGTCAACTGCGTGCAGGGATCCAAACCCAGGTCCTCCTTCAATGGTTACCACATGCACCACCATGGAGTGGTCCAAAAGTTTGCATTTCATTACACCTCAACGCTTTTACCCACTAGGTGTTGGGGGTTGTTGCCAGGACTGGAAAGAGCTTCTGTCCGACAAACCTGTCATGTGAACACAATCAGTACTTGTTAGAAATCCCTGCAGCTCCTTCAGTGCTACTACTGGTCTCTTTGGAGCATTTTTGACTAGTGTCTGTTTTTTCTTTTGTATAGTTTTGTAGAACTATCCAGTTTCTGTAATGTCTATGTTTTACCATGTAAGTGTAACTTTTTAATGACCTCTCCTGACTAATACCTTTGTACATACAATCGTTTAAAAGCACTATGCAAACAATGACCTAAAACCTAACTAGGACCAGTAAGCCTTATTTCAGATTACTTAAATGAGAATAGTGGGTTTAAGCTCCAGAAGAAAGAATGAATCAACATGGTGAATGAACAAAGTATTAGTTTCAGAGTTTGCACACTTCTGCAACCAGGATTTAGCTTCTTGTAACTTTTGTATGTATGCTGTCCTTTTCAGCTTGGGACCAGATGAGATGGAGGTCTTGCTTCAGTTCATGTATGGAGCTATCGTGGATTTACCCAGCGGAGCCAATGCCAGGTACTGTGCTTTTCTACCTGGGGTTCCAAGGAGAAAACAGGCTGACCTGAATTTGCTGTCCTCCCCCCCCACCGCCCCCCCACCACCACACAGTCAGGTGGTGTTGGCTGCAGACATGTTGGGTTTGGAGGGACTCAAAGACGTGGTGGAGATGACTCTTACCCGAGACTACTGCCGCTTCTTCCCCAAGGTTAGCTTCCCCAAAGAGGCATCTATAAAACAACGTAGATAATCATCAGTATTTTTATTTGCAAACATGTGATTACTGTAACATTGTTGAATATTGCAAAGACATAATCAGCTGCCTTCACCACTCTTTCTGAGCGTTAGCATCTCTGCTACCTCTGTCGTTGACATTAAGGATAGTAAAAGTCCATCCAACTGGTCAAATATAGTGTCGGCAAGAAGAGCTGGAATGGCTGGCCCATTACATATAATAGCCTACGAGATATTGCTCACCAGTAGTTAGGAGTGGACCATATGGACTGGAAATTTGATCACCATATATTGTGGTACTATTGTGATAACGATAAAATGACAATAAAGATTATTTACAGCTTCCTGGAGCTTTTTAGGTAACTGTGTGGCTGTGACTGCATATCAATTAGCCCAATAAACACAAATAGTATGCTTAAAAAAACATTTGATAGTGTAACATATAACTTATTAAAACTAAATTTGAAATGTTTCTTCAGGGATCTGGTTACATAACGAAGTGTGATTTATTTATTTATTTATTAAAAAAAATTATTTATCACCAGACTGCACAAAGTAATTGCATTTAATTAGATTTTTTGAATGTATTGATATTTTGATGCTCTCAGAAAACTAACAGTGAAGAAAACAGCCAAAACAACAATCCTAACAATACTGGCTGCTTGTTTTTTTTTTTTTTTTTTTCAGACACCCTTATTTGAAAGTGCTTGTTGTCAAGATAAACTTAAATTCTCATCACGATAAGAACTTTTTCGTGATGACCATAAAATGATATGATAAAGGCGCAACATACCAGCAGTCCTTCACCATTGCATACGCCTGCATCGCATTGAGGACTGGGAGTCAATTTATTATGCAGCTCTTCTGTCTTTTCCTGCATTACTCGTTAAATATGTGGGTTTGGGGCAGGTAATGTTGCACCCCCACCGCTGTGAGAAAGGATTTCTCCTCTTAAAGATTTCTTCTGTTTTGGCTTTTTCGTCACACTTAAGAGTTTAGATCAGGGGTCTTCAACTGCAGTCCTCGAGGTCCGGTGTCCTGCAGCTTTTCTGTGTGTCTCTGCTTCAACACAGCAGAGTCAAATAGCCAGCGCTTTAGTGGGACTCTGGAGAACTGCATTTGATTTACCTGAGGTGTGTTGGAGCATCTGAAGCTTCCAGGACTCTAGAGCTCGAGCATTGGAATGAAGACCCCTGGTTTAGATCATCAGATAAACTAACAGGCAGTGATAGCTAAACAAATGCAAAAGGCAGATTGCAAATGAGGATTTTATCCATGAGGGAAAAACTATCCAAACAATCTTAGTCCCATAAGTAATTTCCCTCAAAATCTAATAAGTGGTTATGCCACATTTGGAGACATTTCACTGCCATCAAGCATTTGTAATGGCATTAAATCTTTTTACATCACTGTCGATTAGGTTGGGGCCTATTTTCCTTGCATAATGTTTTTAGTTGAACCACATTAGAGGGGTTTCAAGCATGAACTTTGACTAGGCTGCTTTTTATCAGAGATTTACTTGAGCTTAATATAATGAACTGCTGGTCAAACCCTCGCCTTGAGGGTTTCTCTGCAGAGAGCAGAGTTTATGGTTCTGAGAGTCGGGTCAGTAGTCGTGTTAGACTGGCCCCTCCTGGGAAGGTTCAGTACAGTTCAGGCATACTTTGTAACCCTGTCCAGCCTGACATCAGTCACTTTGTTTCTCACCTTTAGAACAACTTTCAGAGCTTTTGACCTACTTCATGTTGTCAGACAGTTTCTGTTTAAGTCTGAGAGTGACTGGGGAATTTGAACCATAGAATGCAATTAATCACAGTTAAATGGGGGAAATAACAAGGGGAGCAATTATATTTTCACAAAGGATAAAGGCTAGTTTTACTTGTTTCTCTTAATAAGTAAAATTATCATTTGAAAATGACTTTTTGTGTTCACTAGAGGTACCCTTTTCATATCTTAAAATGAGTTTGATAATTGTAGATATTTAAGTGTGTTTTAAAAAAAAAAAGCAAATGCAGAAAAAAAATCCATAAATTCCTTTCATTCAAAACATTAATAAATATGTCTCAAATAAATTATAATTTTACCTGTTTAAAGCTATTTAATCCAGATGTGTTATTGCTGTTGGCCACCTATGCTATTATGTCTTTTAAATAAAAGGATGACTTTTTTCCCCCATTTTTCAGCAGCCTGTTGACGGGGTTCAGAGAACGGTTCTTGAGTGCTTGTCGCTCACACACGCCTTAAATCTCCAAAATCTCCACATGCTCTGCAGAAGGTAGGTTTGTATTGAGTAGGCGGTCTGGTTTCTGGACATTAGCTGCTAATGAAAAATACTTCCACACAGCAATCGCTGGATGCTAATGTTCCCGCCTGATTGGCTTTTACGTGGAAACATTTGGGAAGATTACAGCAATTTATTACTGGACATAGATCAGAAACTAAATCTCAATCTGTGACCATTCTTGCCACTCCTGGTTACAGCTGATTGACTTCTTAGACCTTTTACGTCACCATCTAGTTGCTAGGTAACCAGGCTTCTCTTATTAAGTGGCCAAGAGACCAAGTTGAGGGGAAATCTGTTTTAATGAGAAACACAGCTTGTCTGAATTTAATTGCCCCACATTTTAATTGACTTTCTTCTTCTCTTGAATATCTCTGCTTTCTGCTTTTAACATTTCTAACAGAATTCTAATGTAATATATCTAATTTATTTATATGCTTGTGTGTTTTAGACTGCTGCAAGGCAAATTTATTTGCCTCTGTTTTTCATTGTGTGACTTCGCCTCTTCACCGCGCCTTCCTAAAGTTTTTGTAATGCCTAAACTTTTTCCCCCTCTTTCACATTACAGCCACAAACATCAATCTCCTTCATTAGGCGTTTATGTGATAGGCCAACTCAAAGTAGTGCATGATTATAAAGTAAATTCCTAAAAAAGGAAGCTTTAAATCCCAAACTCAAACGACTACCCTGTGCCTTTCCAGGTGGGTAGCTGAACATTTTGTGAAAGCCTGGTGTGAGAGAAACTTCTCCCTCCTGTCCCCCGAGCTTCAGCGAGCCTGTATAACCGCTGTCACAGACACAATGGTGAGTGCATTCCTCCCACAGTCATCTGCTGTGCTCTTTTCAAGCCCAAATATCACCAAGCAGAGCACTTGTGTATTTCAGCAGGAAGGAAATGGCAACGTGATCTGATCAGAGATGAGCTTTATTCAATTCTCCGTTATTAACATCTGGCTAATTTAGGATGTGGACGTCGACAAACGAAGATTGATCCATGTTTGTGTTTGGTTGCTCAGTTTTTAGTCAGCGATTCCAGGCTGACCCACTGTGGTTCAGTCTGGCGCTGATATTCAGAGCGGGATTAGAGCTCTTGCACAATGAAGGGAATCCCTTCCCTGTTCAGCCTCTTCCCTCTTCCTGTTGGGCAGGAGTAAATGTCGGCTTTCTATCTGGTGGTGTTCATTTCACCTTTCTGTTTTTGTTCTTAGAGAGTTTTTCTTTAGCTCATAGATGTTTTCCTCCAGACTGTGCGGAACGCTGTGACATTGCTCTGTGGCACCGAGCAGCTGATTGGCAGCCTCCCGGAAGTGAAGTGGGCTCAGCATGTGAGGTCCATGGCCACAGAGCTGCAGGAAGAGAACCTGCGCTTTATTGTCCAGCACCTCCCCAGGGTGATCCACACTCAGGCCTTCCACGACCTGCGCAGGGTAATGTGTGCATGTGCTTTGGCCGCTGTGTTCCCCTCGCAAATATCTCTTAAGCTTTTTCACACCTTGTCAGGGTACATCAACAGATTTCAGATTCATAACATGGCATTTATGTTGCAGACCAGCTCAAAACAGTGGATCATTTTAAAAGGATGCATGATTTTCAAACGTTTTACTACTGTGATTTGCATTTTTGACAGTGTAGTTGCTTTGATTTGGGTTTCTACCAACTTTGAGCTAACCTGACGCCGCCAGATAGATTTGCTCCGCATATCCATCTGGAAACCTTCCGTTGAAGTAATTTTGGGAAGGGGCGAAAATACTGGTTAGCTGATTGGCCTATGTTGGTGATAGACGGGCCAAATAAACCAATCAGATTCGTCGTCGCTCTGTTACGAGCGACGACGAAAACACAACCACAAGCCAAGCTACTCTTGCTGCTGCAGGTAAAGGCTCGTTAGCTCAGCAAAGAAATACTCTGTAATTCCGATAAAACTTGCTTGATAGCCACGCTAACGCTAGTTTCATCGGCTGAAGCCGCCATGTTCTTTAGACTGAACTGTCGCGCTTCTCGTTGCGTCACACCTCACCTCAAAGCCAACGCTGATTGGACGTTCGTTTGGTGAACGGCTCCAAATTTTCTTTAACGGAAAGTAGCCAGACTGATCTGCGAGTGAAACCTTGAAAGCTTGCGAGATCAGGATGGTCTCACGAGGCTAGTTTTGAGCACCTAGAGACTGACATCTTAGACTTAGTCAAACTTTATTGTCGTTTTGTATGTACAGAGTGCGTACAAAACGACATTTCGTTGCATACAGCTTAAGACAATGTAATGAGATTGCAATTTAAATAAAATAACATTACAATATAAAGTGCAGCAGTGATGAGGATGTAACAGTGCAGGATAAAAACAGTTTTTTTTTTGTTTTTTTTTAAAGTGTGCAGTAGAATGTTCTGCCATTTTTATAGTGCAAAAATAATGGTATAAATCTGTGTAACTTCCTCTACAAAATAGCTCAAGCTTAGTGGGATAGGAAGAAAGGCATCAATTGTGGTTATTGTCTGAATGCTGCCCAGACGAGCTCTTCCTCATGAATTATGAATCACCATGTTTTATTATTCAAAATGATAAAATTACATTGTTGCTGTTGTATAGCGTTAGGCTTCCTGTTTTGTAAAGTTAAAGTTACTGTATTTATTCTGTCATTGGTGAATCCAACCAAAACGATTAACAGTAAAGAAGAAACCTTTATTCTCCTAAATGGTTAAGGAAGTCACGGCTTTCACTTTCTCAAATCAAGCTGGTGTTTTATTTTTATTGTTGTGTCGTATCAAAGTAAGGACCAATCAAAAAGTCTAAAATGCATTTAGATTGAGAACACATACCTTTCTTTTAGGGTTCATGTTTACATCTTTCATGAGAGGACAATCAGATTTCCCCTGAGGTTTTTTAATTGCGCTTACAGTAAATCAGCAGGTGATTAACGCTATCACTGAGCTGAGGCAGAAATGATCAAGTTCCTAACGAGCCTTTCACTTAATGAAAGCAGCGTTTAATTTGCACCTCGTCTTCAAATTAAACCCAAAAAACACAGGTAAACTTTGCTAAAATTTCATGCAAACAAGTATTCAATACCAAAAAAACAACAACTGTGATTAAAATTTGATGCCAGTCAGGAGGCAGGAAAAAGAGTTCAACAACAGCTTCAGCTTTCTGGAATCATGTCCTTTTTGTAAGAAAATCATCAGATACCGTTCCTCCAAAAAAAAAAAAAAAAAAACTCCAAACAATCACCAAGTTCACTTTTAAGATTTGCACCACAGGTTTGCAATATTACTAACTAACCTACACAAGAAACTGTTTACCTTGAATTTTTTTAAATGTCTTGATGCATCTCAATAAGCCAGGTAGAAAAAAAATGGAGTAGGTCCTGCAGACGGGTTCTTTCAAAAAGAACCTGTTCAGAGGACCTACGCCACTTTTTTGTTTTACTTTTGGGGTGAGTGTGCCGCTCCGTCATGCTGGACCCAAAGCTGCACCAAACATCCAGTTCACAACTAGCAACAGGTATGTCAGCCGGGCCCTGCAGTTCCCTGTGTTACTGTTCCTCCTGCCGGTGGCTGCATCCACGAGGTAGACATCCACAGAAACTCTCTAGCTGGTGAAGCTGTAACGTCTTCCCGCTTGTCCGCCAGTAAATGTAGAGCTCTCTAGCTGGAGGCGGAGAAGTCGCCGCAGGTGTAACCTGCTCCCCAGGTAGGCTCAGTTTGATTGATACTGCCAACCAGCCATGCCAGCTAAAAAAAAACAATCCAAATCCAGAAAACCTTATTGGGTGTGATTTGGAGGCAAAATGCTGTGCAGCCAGGTCATGTGACCTGGCTCCTCTATAAGCAGCAAAAAGCCTGCAGCAACTGAACACGGGGACACCAACATGGCACTGACTCCACATGCGAAGAATGCTATACAAAACCTGTTCAGGGTGTTTGCCAGCGATGCCCTGACTATGTTGGCCATGTTAAAAACCTCCACTGAGTGCCTACATGAATAGCAATTTTCCAGCCTTGCTTCTGATTAGTGGGATTTAGGTCTGGACTATTCTAAAAATATATAAAAAAATTTGGTCTCTGCTGACCAGAGTACCTTCGGCTACACGTTTGCTTTGTCTTCCACATGGGAACAGCAAGACTTATGTCTTCCTTTCAGCAATGGCTTTCTTCTGATAAATCTTCCTCAAAGGTCAAATTTACATACTGCAAATAGTCAACAGATTATCCCACCTGAGCGCTGACTCTCTGCAGCTCCTTCAATGTTGCCAAGAGTATTTTAGGCCTTCTAGTTGCTTTCTTTGATTAAACATGACTATTTCTTCCATAGGTTTTCCCATGTGCAATGCTCTGTTCCTTTTTTACATGACGATCTGAACTGTACTTTCATGTTGAAATTTTAGGATAGTGTTTTGTTATTTGACCCCAGCTTCAAACTTCTCCACAACTTCATCCCCGCCCTGTCTGCTTGCTTGGCCGTCATGATGCCATTTCTTCACCACGTGTCCTAGAGTTTCTGGTTTTGACATGGCAAATCTCTACTTTTTCAATGCCTTTATTTTTCTTGGTGTGTGTCATTGATTTACAGAGGGAGGAGTTCACTAGAGAGCCGACGTTGTTGAAGAAGCTGTGCTTGACTGTCAGGGAGGGTGTGACTGTGGACAACTGCTGTGATCTTTTCACAGCTGTCCACTCTCTTTGTGAGGATAACTTTGATGGGGATTTTCACCTGGAGCATCAAAACCACGTGGAGGTAAATCAACCCACATTCATAGTTGGATCATTTCTTTGATATATTGTTGTTGAGTGAAAGTAAATCCTCCTCAGGTTGTACTTTCCCATTAGTTTGTAAAATGATGTAAATGCAACCTCAGAGGAGGCACTATATTTCATAATTACACTAAAACTAAGCTCAAAACGCAGAATCTGTACGAGTTTCATTCATGGTTCAGTAGCTTTTACAATAGTTTTAGCAGCAACAGCTAGAAATGTGAATGTCTGTGATCCTTGGGGGTTTTAAAAGCTGATTTGAAAGTTTGACTCGACCATTGCGACACAGGAAGCTCTTTTTGTTTGAGATCATATTGGTCATTTTACATCTGCCACTAACATGCATCCTAAGCGAACGCCCAAACTCACGGTGTTCTCCCGGTAGCACCAGGTTTCCATAACAACCATTTACATGGCAACCAGTTGGTTGGAATTGATCCAAAGCAGCGGTGTCCAAATATTTTTATCCGTGCACCCACTTCCGTGTCCCAACTGGGTTGATGCATCCCCAATCTTCTAAAAAAAAAAAAAAAATGCAGTTGCAGTTACAACTCAACCATCATAACAAAGGTTATTGAAAGAAAATTAGAACATAATTCGTCCGTCCGTCTTCTTCCGCTTATCCGGGGTCGGGTCGCGGGGGCAGCAGCTTCAGTAGGGAGGTCCAGACGTCCCTCTCCCCGGCCACTTGGGCCAGCTCCTCAGGAGGAACACCAAGGCGTTCCCAGGCCAGCCGGGAGACATAGTCCCTCCAGCGTGTCCTGGGTCTTCCTCTGGGCCTCCTCCCGGTGGGACGTGCCCGGAACACCTCACCAGGGAGGCGTCCAGGAGGCATCCTGACCAGATGCCCGAGCCACCTCAACTGGCTCCTCTCGATGTGGAGGAGCAGCGGCTCTACTCTGAGTCCTCCCCGGATGACTGAGCTCCTCACCCTATCTCTAAGGGAGAGCCCAGCCACACTACTGAGAAAACTCATTTCAGCCGCTTGTATCCGGGATCTCGTTCTTTCGGTCACGACCCAAAGCTCGTGACCATAGATGAGGGTAGGAACGTAGATCGACCGATAAATCGAGAGCTTCGCCTTTTGGCTCAGCTCTCTCTTCACCACAACGGATCGGTACAACATAATTGGAATTGAAATAAAGTTACTCACAACATCCATTCTAAGGTGCATCAGTGACTCAGCGAGAGAAAGAAAGAGACACTCAGATCGGTCACAAGAAATCATGTCTACCACCAATTTTCCCACCAGCGGCAGCATATATGCGCATCAGTGCTGGTAGTGGTTCAGAGTCACAGCACCATGAGCAGCAGTGCTGTTTGTAGGCGCTGCATGATCAATACTGAGACCGAGTCACTCAATTTAATCTTGTAAATAAAACTTTCGGCCAGAATTAAAAAAAAATTCTCTGCTGACGTAAACGACGTAAAGTCAGGAGAGAGAAAGAGACATTTTCTGATTGTCGCTCTTTTTCTTCTCCCGGATCCGTTACAATTCTCTCCTCTGTTGCCTCCGATTCCTCACTCTTCTTGGTTCATCTCCTCCTTCCTCACTAACTTTGACCTTAAATGTCTCAGCTGCATGACAGTTTCCCTGATCTTAGCTGATTGAGCGTATTTGCCAGAATGAATGAAGCAGAGGTCACAAGCTAGGTGTGCATATATAGCACAAGATGAAGTGTAGAAGAAGATTTCTTTTAAATAAATAAATTTCAGTGTGAATACTGTAATGTTCCGTTATGACAGCCAAGCTTTCACAGAGTACCGCACCACTCCTCCCCCAGAAGCCACACATTTCTTCTGGTATAACCCCAAAACAACCTAACTTAAAGAAACAGTAAGTGTGCAACAGCACTTAGCAATAAAGTCTAATACGCATCATTACAATACATTTTATTTATTGATTACATTTACAGTTTTTGATTTTAATCTTTACAAAGGAAATGTTTATTTACACGTCTTTATTGTGTGGGGAAAAACACACTACATTTCACAAGCTAGTACCATTACATTTTTCATCTCACACACCCCCTAGTGCCAGCTCGAGCTTTGGGAATCCATGACCTAAAGGATAATCCTTTTCTACTAAGTACATTTTATTTATGTGGCACGTTTCTCAGGCAACAATCATAAAGTGCTTCACAGTAAAGTACAATTTAGAACTCTCAAAAGAGATATAAAGATATAAAAGAAATCATCACAACAAAATACAGTCAGTCATAGTAGCCCAGGGGCCGGTGAGGCTAAAATGCTTGTTTAAAAAAGAAGGTCTTTAGTTGCTTTTAAAAGCAGACAGAGTCCAGTGATTGCTGGGAATGTGGTAAATTATTCCACAGCCTTGGTCCAACAGCTTGGAAAGGTCAGGCTCCTCTGGTCCTAAAGCGAGTCCGAGGGACTGTTGGCAGATTCTGCTCTGAGGACCTCAGGCTATGAACTGGACTGTGTAGGGGAGGGGCCTGCCCTTGCTGTGCTCTGGATGCCAAACCTACAATTTCATAATTTATACAATGTGATTTTAAAGCAGGCGTGATGTGGCCTCTTCTGCTAGTGAACATCAGGATCCTAGCAGCAGAGTCTTGTACCAGCTATAGACAGGTCAGCTCTTTTTGTTTAGGCAGTTGAACAGACTTTTAATGTAGTCTAAACGTGACAAAACAAAAGCATGAATCAACACTTTTTTAGAGACAATTGATGGGAGCTTAGAGATGTTATGCCGTTGGAATAAGCAAGTCTTTAATAAATGCTTTAGATGGTTTTCTAGAGACATGGCCTCATCAAAACTGACTCCTACATTTCACAAGCTAGATTTTGTTGCCTAGCTGAGATTTCCCAGGTTTAATGCCAGGGAGAGCACTACCTGGGGCATTAACGAGAGTCTCAGTTTTATTTGAGTTTAATTGTAAACAAATATCACTTAACCACCACTTTATACTGTATGTGAAAGGGAGTTGGTCAGGGAGCTCAATTTATGGGCCTCATAAGTCTTAAAAGAACAATGATAGGATGATAGGAGACATCACTAAGCTGTTGTATAATCCTGCCTAAGGGGAGCAGGTACAACAAAAATAAAATCGGTCCCAGGACAGAGCCCTGAGGTAGTCCACAGGGATTTCTAAAGGACAGATGTTATATTGTTCACTGAGATACTGAAGCTCCTGCTAGTCAGATAAGAAAAGAGCCGTACCAATCATTCCAACTGTATCCAGGATAGGATGATCGTATTGAAGGCTGGGGAGAAGTCCAACTGGATTAAAACAGGACGTCTTCCTGAGTCAGCAGCCATCACAATATCTTTAGACAGTTTGAGTAAGGCTGTTTTAGTTTGGGTACCATCCAAAAAACGACTATTTGGAGGTTTCTGACCTCTACTGGGACTTTAACTGGTCAGAGGGGACTAAGATTGTGCTTTTCAGCTGCAAACACTCCTGGTGGGTTTGGTATGAAGCAGTGTTGTAGTCAAGTCACTATGCCTCGAGTCCGAGTCCAGGTTCGAGTCACCAGTGTTCAAGTCCGAGTCAAGTCCAAGTCATTAAAAAAAAAATCCGAGTCGAGTCCGAGTCGAGTCCACTACTCATCCGAGTCAAGTCCGAGTCGAGTCACTATTGATCCAAGTTCGTTGTAGGAACATGCCGTGACGTGTGATGTATGACATGAAGCAGTAACATTCCATTGCACTAATAACTCTTTCGCTGTAGTTACCCTTGGTTTTACTCGGTAAAACTACTGCTTTTTCCAAGTCTAAGACGTCGCCTAACCATGGTTTTTAAATATTGTTGTTATGGAACGTGCAACAGCGACTCGAGGTACGCTGATAGGCCGCATATGAAGGATGTTAAAGCCGCAAGCGGCGTCGATCGGCCCTCGCAGCCAAGCGCACTCCGGCCTATTGGCCACCGCCGCGGTGCCGGCCGGCGGGCGGGGTTCGCTCACCGCCGCGGCTCCGGCCGGCGGGCGGGCCGCCCGCCACCGCAGATGCTGTCACGCATTTTCCTCGCCCGTCCACCGGGCGATTCCCACAAACGCGTTCGGCAGCGTTCCACCATGACTCACAACAAATCTGGTGAAGATCGGTCGATGCAGCGAGCAGATACAGCCGTTGGATAATGATAATGCATTTGGCCACCGGACCGGACTAAATTGTTCGGCGGGCCGGAAAATTTATACCGATTCCTGGACGGTGACTACAAACAAAAAAAAAAACGGCAGATGACGCCATGAATGCCGAGCAGGAGAAAAACAACGACTTACCTTCCTATCAACTTGGCCAGTTTCCCAGTCTTTCTAAGCCCTCGACACTCAAGCCATCGTTTGAGCTGAACGTTGGTATGTTGTTCCACAGTTCTACCAGTAAAATGGGCGCCTGGACATCCTCTTGTGAAAGTTTAACAGCTGTAAAGTCGGTCATATAGTTTTATCTGTTGCATGTGTAATGGCTGGCTGCTACGTGCGCTCTTACACTGTTTGCCCAACCATGAGATGGTGACGTCACGTGCGCGGTACGGCATTTAGATATTAAAATCATACACCAAATAATATTCTAATGACATATTAAAATTATAGCCTAATGATATATAAAAAAAGTCGAGTCTTTTTCTCAATCTCCGAGTCAGAATGATCTGAATGTAGGAGTCCGAGTCCAAGTTCGAGTCATCAGTGCTCAAGTCCAAGTCAAGTCACGAGTCTCTAAATTTAGTTAATGATTCGGACTCGAGTTCGAGTCTCGGACTCGAGTACTACAACACTGGTATGAAGCAAAGGAACAATATGTTGACAAGCACCCAAAACAAACTGTTTGTAAGGATCTGGAAGGCTGTGGGCCTTCTTCTTTTCATAAGGCCTTAGGAACTTCATTAGAGTGCTTCTGTGAACTTAGTTTTATTTTATTTCAGTTTCAGTAAAGCTGTTGAACAAAAATCCACCTTTGTAAGTTTATCTTCAGGAGCCGCATGCCAAATATCACTAAGGGTGTAGGTGTCTGCTGCAGAAACAAGATGGCAAATGAACCATGGTGTTATTTAGGAGAAATCCCAGAAATTCTCAAAGCAACATTAGCCAGTGTTATTGTGCTGCCATACCAATCAGCAACGTTCCCAAAGGCAGACTGTTAACGTTTTGCAGCAGAGGGGATTATACAAGATTTTATTCTTTGGTATTTAACATTCAATGACAGCATGCAGCCTCAGATTGGGATTACAGATCCAGTGTCTTCTTAGGTGCTCGTGTCCAGTGAACCAGCAAGAGAGCAGTCTGAAAAGCAACGTTAAGATGAGCGCTGGGCTTGTGAGATGGCTCCCATGACAAAGTGACCTGGCTGCACAAGTTACTGCGTATAACCCCTGTGAGCCCTGTACAGTAGAGCGGGATGGATTAGGCTGAGGGACTCTGTGACGTACGCCGGCAGCCTCACTAATCTAACCCTGTGTCTAATGTTGAAGGCGCTGTGTTGTTGGTAAGATGCACGACAAAAGAGCAGTGGTAGCGTCTGTCTGTCCTCCAGCTCGATCTGCATAAATGGGTGTGGGAACGGGAAGATGGACATCACGGATTCTGTTTAAGAGAGCTTGAGTGAATTCTGCTACAGAGGTGGGGGGGAGGAGGAGGAGGAGGAGGAGGGGTGGAGAGAGAGAGAGAGAGAGAGAGGAAGGGAGAAGGGGAGGGTATTTGTTGCCATGGTGAAACATTCTTGAAGCAGCTGCTGATTCGCCCGTGCTGTAGCGCACCCCTTCCATTCTTCTGCCTGTCTCCTCTGTCTTACCGCCAGCCGTTCAGGCAGGAGATCGGCACGCTACGCGCACGACTCTGGACCTTCCTGCTCCAGACCTCTTATGCGGTTCGCCACACTCAGGGATGGGAGGCACTTTCACTCAAACACAAAGAGAGGATACTAGCAGGTAAAGCCTAAAATTCCTGTCTTGGAGCACTTTTATTTTGCCACCACACAGACGGTATTTGTGTATGTAAGCTATGTGCATGTTTTTTTTTCTTGTCTCATACTGAAATAGTGGTTCTCCTTGAATATATATTTTCCAAAGCCCTCACTGGATCATGGCTGGCAGCTTTAACAACGCTTAGCTTCTTATGTTACAGCAGCCTGCTCGCTGCTAACCCATTTAATATCTAGCTAGAGCTTTTATGATGCATGATGGCAGCGTGTCTGAAGCTCCCTGGCTTATGAATGCACGCCAACATGGTGAATGCTCCAGATGCGCCATGCTTGTTTTAACAGGATGAAGCTCAGCCTGCTGTTGGTATGGGTCTGCATGCATTTAAAAGCTTTCACAAATGCAATAACCAACCGGCTTCGTAAATGTTGATCTAATAACATCTGGAAATGGGCTGCTTGAATAATTGATATGACGGGCATCAGTGTGTCCATGATTCTTGCAGTTTGTATGTGTGTGTTTAGATTTTATCCTGTAGCACTTTCAGGTTTTAAAATGTAAAGTGGACTACAGATATAATAAATAATTATTATTATTAGACCTATGTCCTTAAAAAATACATACAGGGCTTTGCTTAAGAGAGAAGGTACCAGATATGTATAGCAGATCATTAACTTTGTTTTCTAATGTAAAATCAATAAATGTGTGAATGAAATAATGTCTGATTAGAATGAGTTGTTTTTGTAGGCAAAGAACTTATTTGTTGTCTTGTTTCTGACAGAGGCTATTGATAAAGGAGACAATCGAAGACTCGGTAAAAAGCCAGTATTCACTAGCTCACAGGTAATGAACACCCATTTGTTAGTTGATTATTTTTGGGTCCAAAACAAGAAACATTTGATTTATTTTTCACTTATAGATGTACAGGTCAGAGATTTTATGGCTGATTTTGTAAAGCTGAGATTTCTCTCCAAGAGCTATAAATAACAACAAAACACTTCTGCTTTTTGCCTAGATGAAAAATGTGTTTTTTGAAAATAACATGTTTATAGTAACATAAAACGACTTTCTTAAAACAGCCCAAAGACAGCTATCTTTTGTTTTACTGCATCAGTGAAATTCTCCAAGTGTTGGGACCAAGGTATCTTATTTACTCCTATCCACAGCAGCTTAGAGCTCACTAACCTGTTTCCTGTTTTTGCAGACCTTATAATGTAGAGGTGTACCATAATCCATGATGGTTTTTGTTCAGGTCCTTTTAGAAATAAGGTTTTCTTGAGGAAATACCAAGCCGCCTTTCTGTGGTTCATTACAATGAATTGCTTATGTGAGGAACCAGAGGCAGCGCCACGCTGTGTGAGAGAGCAGTTGGTGTTACACAGCTCTGCAGCAACAAATATTACAAAACAAAGACAAAATGATTAGAAAGTTCATTTTCAAACTGTACTTTAGACATTTCTGTTAGCAATTAGCTAAGATTGATAGCTGTAAAGATCAGCCTCTGTCCGTATACTCTACAGAGTAGGTAGACCCTTCCATTAACAAAACACTGCCAACATTATGGATCAAACATGCTCCAAGGCCAATAGAATTGGACTGTTCATAAGGATGAAACCAAACAACCCAGTTGTAATGCATTCAACTTAAATACATTATTAGTTTTGCACTAATTGATCAACGACCAGAACAGGAAAGTGTAGTCTTCCGATTGTAGCAACCAGCAATTTTCTTATTGCGTCTTTTTTTTTTTTTTTTGATTACAATGGTTTTACTGAAGCTGATGATGCACACTTGAAGGACAGGTTTATCTCGGGGCAATCCTCAGAAGTTGCCATCTGTGTCAGTTAGTTCAGGATTAGGCCTTTAGTAACCATATGTCAGAAATGGCCCCATGGTAAAATTTAAAAAATATAAAATGAGCAACAGACTGATATGTTACCCAGATTGCCAAAACGTTAGAAATGTCTGGCTTAAAGCGGCACATGTGACACACTTCACGTAGAAAATCTTAGTCTTTGTTCTTTGTGCCAACATGGAAAGCTGAACTGTGTAAACAGAATACACGGAGCAGCTCTCAGAGATCACACACAGCACCAATGTGACACGATGGTCTAATTTTATCCAGTTTCTCTTTGCTGTTGTTTTTTTTCCCTGCTGATTGACCTAGCACAGTAATACAGTTACATGACTCTTGTGTTTATTTTTATCCTGCAGTCAAAGGCTGTAAAATGCCCCACATCTCAGCCTGAGAGTTCTGCGGTTCACAGGACCAACAGGCTGTCTCAAAGCAGAAATCCAGATCTCCATAGTGCAGCATCAGCCATGAAATCCGATGGTCTGAGTACAGCGAACAAACCAGGAGAAAGCCAAAACCCTAAAGCAAAGAGCGCCAAGAAACCCGGAGACAGGAGTGTAGCAACAAAGGCAAAGGCAGCATCGGCTGGCACGCCAGTTGTCAATGGCACATCCGCTGCTGGGGCGAAGCGAGATGTGGCCAGTGCCAATGGCCCCAGAAGCTCCCATGGGCCTAAAGAGCAAGAAAAGAAGCCAAACCCAGGTGCAAGACCTAAAACCTCACCCCCGAGCTGCACATCCTCAACCCAGGCGGCAGTAACAAAGGCCCAGAAGGGCACTGCAGGAAAGACTGACAAGTCCGCTGGTGCTGTCACAACCCAAGCGCATCCCGTTGCTTCGTCCACATCCGCCACTACCTCGCCAGAAAACTGTGCCAGCAGTCTGCACGACAGCCACTCCACTCCAGGTTTACACTCTTTTATTGACTTCTTTACATCTCCGCCTCATCACTAATGTTCATTATCGTGAGGTTGCGCCGTAGCTGCCAAGCTCAAGAATCATCAAGTTTCCTCCAGAGATAAAACTGTAGCTGAAATTAGGAAGGACCAACTGTTTAGAATTAGTGGATTCAACGTTATGCTGTGGCGTTGGAAGGTGAGGCTTGTATCATGCATGAACGTTGGTTTGTCAGGAGACGCAGGCAGCTGTCTTTGTCAGTCTGCTGGTGGCAGCAGAGGTTGCAGCCTTTCACAGCTGTCACACAGGGTGGTGTGTCAGAGCACAGAGCTTTTCTAATGAGTGCGCTGGAGCTGGAGGGCCATCTGATACTCGTCTGTCTGTCTCTACCGCCCAGTCCTGCTGGTACAAATATACAATCACCGCTGTGGAGGGATGTTCATTCAGCTGTTTAAAACCCCCAAACTGTTTGATCCAACCGATCAGTCTGGCTTACCAGATACATTTGTTAGAGAAAAACGGGGAATCTTTATTCTGCTTTGCACAGAGAGATCTAAACAGATAAACGTACAAAACAGTTTTTCCCTCTTTGCTGGGAGTTTTACAAGCTCTGCATCAGTTCCACACTGAAAATACCTGAATGTTCACACACTCCCAAAACACAAAAAGATGTAACTCTGATCATTTTGGTTTGATTTAGTGAGATCTTTGGAAGCAAAACGATAACAGTGTTTCGTGTGCTGCTTTTTAGGTGCAAAGCCCAAACAGGCCAAAGCAGTTAACAAGTCCTCCCTGACGAACCAGCCTCAGAGATCTGACACAACAAAGACCAGCAGGTGAGATTTATTAGCTTCAGCTTCCATTCATTTCATACCTGGAAACTTAGTTTCATACCCCTGTCTTCCTATGTATGGAGGACCAAGTCTTCCATATCTAAAAATAAATACAGAAATAAATAAATGCTCAATAAATAAATAAGCATACAATTAATTGCCACCAAATTAATAAATGTAGGTAGAAATTAAATTATACAGTGAGACATAAATGTATATATCTCTTTTAATTAGCCTATTCTTTTATTCGCCTTTGTAATAATTACCTTATTTATTTATTGTGCGTTATAATCTTCAACTTTATTTATTAATTACTTATATTTTTAAGTATTTATTTTTGTGCATGTTATAATATTTTTGTCTGTTTTATTCTTCCTTTGTATTTTTTTACCCTATATATTTCTGTGATGCTATTTATTTCTGCCTGTCGTTTTTACATTTCTGTCTCTCGTTTTTACATTTCTGTATGCATTTCTGCCTCATTATGCAAATGAGGAGGGGTGTGTCTTAAGGGCTCAACTTCTTCCCATTGGTTGGTTAGCATTTTACTGCATCGCTGAATCTACATGGCTTTTCCCCGCACTAAAGCTTAAGTAATTTCAAACTCAGCAGGCAGACGTTCAGTGGCCGACCTCTTAAGGGAAGCTGCTAATAGACTGGAAGAATTAGAACGCTGTACATTTGGGATCTGAATGTTTTTCGGTGGTTTCAGATTCGGTTTTTCCAGATCAGTAACTCATCGGCGGATGATTTATTCTACAAAACAGACACCTCTCCGCAACCACAGCAAGGCAGACACTGAGCTACAACCGTAGTTTCCTCAAAACGAGTCTCCCATCGCGCTGGGTGAATTACATTAGACACTATGCAGAGCTCGCTTGATAAGAAAATACTGTAGTTGATTATAAAAGTCCCGTTGACTCCACGGAGTCAACAGGATCTAGCTCATGGTTGATCCGGTTGAGGGACTCCGATTTCGGCCAGCGTCTCTCAGCTGCTCCCTCCTCCCACACGCGTGGTGCATTTAGGGACCGCCAAAAAACCTTTGAATCAAGCACTCTTGAGAAACAAAAATCAATAAATTCCGTATTTTGTGACCACCTATGACAAAACTAATATAAAATCATGCCACTAAATAACATCTGTAAGGCACCCTTGTTTTTATTCCATTTTAAGCTATTTTCAATTTTTAAGATGTATTCAAAGACAATAGTTGGCTGAAGTAGTAGAACAATTTCACAAAGAATTTGAGTGAGTGGGTCACATGACCTGGAAGCTATTGAAGAAAAGTCCAAATTTTTGTCTTGAAAATTGAAAATAGCTTAAAAATTAATAAAAACAAGTGTGCCTTACAGATTTTTATCTATTGGCATCAATTTATATTACTTTATCTTAGCTGGTCACAAGATAATACATTTATTGATTTTTATTTCTCAAGAGAGCTTGGTTCAAAGGTTTTTTGACGATCTCTAACTGCACCACCGCGTGTGGGAGGAGGGAGCAGCTGAGACACGCTGGCCGAAATCGGAGTCCCTCAACCGGATTAACCATGAGCTAGATCCCGCTGACTGCGCGGAGCTGTAATGTCCAATATCCAAATTCAAACCAACTTCACTGCGGTGCTGGATCATGCGTAAAGACGCAGCGTGAACCCCAAGTGTTGCAGCTGAGGGGGAAATGTTGGATCGGCTTGATGAAACTCCGCCTCCTTCACAAATTAGACCAACATGGATAGAATAATGATAATATGTAGTGCTTTTTATTGCCTGGATGTGAATCTGATAATTCATATTGTGCCTTTTATAATCAACTACAGTATTTTCTTATCAAGCGAGCTCTGCATAGGGTCCAATGTAATTCACCCAGCGCGATGGGAGACTCGTTTTGAGGAAACTACGGTTGTAGCTCAGTGTCTGCCTTGCTGTGGTTGCGGAGAGGTGTCTGTTTTGTAGAAGAAATCTTCCGCCGATGAGTTATTGATCTGGAAAGCCGAATCTGAAACCACCGAAAAACATTTCAGATCCCAAATGTACAGCGTTCTAATTCTTCCAGTCTATTAGCAGCTTTCCTTAAGAGGTTGGACACTGAACGTCTGCCTGATGAGATTGACATTACTTAAGCTTTAGTGCGGGGAAAAGCCATGTAGATTTGACCGATGCAGTAAAATGCTAACCAACCAATGGGAAGAAGTTGAGCCCTTAAGACACAGCCCCTCCTCATTTGCATAATGAGGCAGAAATGCATACAGAAATGTAAAAAGGACAGGCAGAAATGTAAAAAGGACAGGCAGAAATAAATAGCATCACAGAAATATATAGGGTAAAAAAATACAAAGGAAGAATAAAACAGACAAAAATATTATAACATGCACAAAAATAAATACTTAAAAAATATAAGTAATTAATAAATAAAGTTGAAGATTATAACGCACAATAAATAAATAAGGTAATTATTACAAAGGCGAATAAAAGAATAAGCTAATTAAAAGAGATATATACATTTATGTCTCACTGTATAATTTAATTTCTACCTACATTTATTAATTTGGTGGCAATTAATTGTATGCTTATTTATTTATTGAGCATTTATTTATTTCTGTATTTATTTTTAGATCTGGAAGACTTGGTCCTCCATACCTATGGTATGGAGAGTATTTAAATAAGTAATAGAGATAAACAGTAATAACAGTGCTCAAAGCTAGAGGTTTTCCATTACACTCTATTCATTGACTGCGCTTCATTGTCTGGACCTCTTGTTTCTCCTGAAATATGAGCCATTATGATTACACGATTAAACCAAAATGTTGTTTTTTTCTTAATTTGCATTTCCAGTTTTGTAGTCTTAATGTTTTGCCCCTCCATGCACCCTTACTTCTTCTGTCCTTCCTTTCTTTCATGAGACTTTCTTTCCTTCCTTGTGTCTTTTATTTTTTTCCTTTAAGTTTGTTTCTTGTGTATTTCCTTCCTTCCTTCCTTCCTTCCTTCCTTCCTTCCTTCCTTCCTTCCTTCCTTCCTTCCTTCCTTCCTTCCTTCCATCCTTCCTTCCTTCCTTCCTTTCTTCCTTCCTTTTGTTTTCATAGGTTCCATACATAAAGCCTGGGTCTTTTAGAAATATTTGCCATATATTCATAGAGAACTTTTGGATTTCATGTATTAAAATAAACATAAAGGACTTAGAAGTCTGGAAAGTCTTGAGTTTTTACATGAAAGAAAGTGAGATTCCTAAAAAGAACTGAATGACCTGCCGCTGGTCGGATATTATCGATAGAAATAAAACTACATTTTCTGATTGTTGAGTGCAAGTAGATTGTTGAAAGTTTCTTGCAAGTTGTCAAAGTCAAAGTTTTGCGCATGCAAAATATATCCTATTAATAAAACATCTTCTGACACACGGCTCCTTTATGTGCTCAGAAATGTTATGTTAAAACAGAGCAAAACTGCAGAAGTCCAACATGACAATGGAGCAAAATGACCCGCACCTGATTTATTAGTAGTGTTAAAAAAATTAATTAGTGTTGTATATATATGTGTGTGTGTGTGTGTGTGTGTGTGTGTGTGTGTGTGTGTGTATGTGTGTGTGTGTGTGTGTGTTCAGGTCATGTTGCTCTCAGGAGGATGAAGGCAGCTGTGCTAGTGTGCTGTGACAAGCCTCTTGTCTCCTCTTCAAGGATGTTAAAAATATCTGTTTTTAAATTTAGAATCACAAGGGAGTCATTCAGAAAACAGTGATGGCTGCTTTGCCTGTAGATGGCTAAAAACCTGGATTTTCTTCAAAGCTCAAAGTAAACATCTTTTACTGGAATATGGAATATTTTACTGAAAGTGAAGTGCACCATCTTTTAGGGCTTTACGTATGTGCTGCTTGGGTCGATACATCTCAGATACAGACACATTTTACACTATACTTTGGGTTTATTGCTGAATAAATGGACCTAGTTGCAGAAGCAGTGGGTTGAAATTTGAGAACGCGACACATTTTGATGGCTTTGAACCAAAGCATAACCCGCCATCCCCTGTTTGACTTGAAGGAACTGTCTGCCTAATTACCTCATTATCTTTTATAACGTTGTGGAGGGATTCTGGCCCAGTCTTCTAAAGAATCTGAGTTTACTTAAATAAGGCTTGTAGCTCTTGAATAACGCATAGCTTCCCTAATAATCAGCCAATGCTTTTTTTTTAATCGAGTTGACTGACTGTGAGTTTGATCAGGCCATAGCCACATTTTCTGTGTTTTCCTGTCTGTCAGTTGCGTTGACTGCTCTGTTTGGGATCATTGTCTTCTTGACCCACATGACCCAGTTTGGGCTTGGACCCAACTGGGTCACATGGTTTATTTTATCCAAGCGTCGGATAAAACAGGTTGCATACAGTGCTCATACGTGGTTGCTTGCGCCATGTGGCTGCTAAACAGACCCAAATAATCAACCTGCCACCATGCTTGACAGATGATGTGATGTTTGTTCTGATATTCTGTTTAGTTTTCACCAAACATGATGCTGTGCATTACAGCAAGACATCTCAACTTCGCTCACATCTAGTTATTGGACCTTATTCTTGAGGTCTTGTGCTTCATTCAGGTGCAACTTTGCACACCGACAGTACCTTTTCGCAACAAATTAATGTCCTGTCAAGAACTAACATCAACCTTACAGGCAGTGGCCAGTAGTGTTTGGTCATAGTGTTCTTTCTGAGCATTGACATGACATTTGAACTTGCTGACATGTCTGATCCTGGGAGAACTGGCAGCTCTCTCAATATTCTCCTCTTCTAAGTAATCTATACTGTCGAAGAATGGACTGTGTATAGTTTGGAAATGGCCTAATGTTTACAGATTTGTGAGCAGCTTCCCATTTGTATCTTAGGTACAGCAACGCACGTCGGGAACATATCAAATTACACCTTTTAGTCACATTGGCAGCGTCACGCCAAAGTCCATTTATAGTCTATCAAAATAAACATAAATAAATTACTGCATGAATAAAAGAAGTTATTATACATTTTATTTTAAAGTGCCTTTCAGAGCTCCAAGGGACACTACAAATCTAAGAGTAAGAACAATAATTCATGCTAAAATCAATACACATTAAAAAGTTTAAAATGAACAGGCAAGTACAGTGAGTAGGCATTCTTGAACAGACATGTTTAGGTTTAGACTTGAAGAGGGAAAACGTTTCAGTATTGTGGATGTCCAGAGTTGGGGAGCAGAGCGGGAGAAAACTCTGCTCCCCATGGTGCTGAGGCAGGAAGGAGGAGCACTAAACTAAATGGAAAAGGAGGATCTAAGGGTTGGGGAGGGAGTAGCGATGTGAAGGAGGTCAGAGAGGTATTGGGGAGCGAGGCTGTAGATGCCCTTGAATGTGTACAAAAGAATTTTGAATTTTATTCAGAATCTAACAGGGAGCCAGTTGAGTTGTTGTTGGACTCGGGTAAAATGGTGAAATGAGGGGATTTTGGTAATAATGTGAGCAGCTGAATGCTGAACCTCAAAGCTTATGGAGGGATTTTGTAGGAAGGCCAGAGAGAAGATAGTTACAGTAGTCAATGCGGAAGATGATAATGCTATGGATAAGAACTGATGCAGAGTCTGGAGAAAGGAAGGGATGAAGACTAAATATTCTATAAATGATAATATGCAGACCAGGTGATGTTATTTTCATTTAAGAGGCGAACGATAAGAGTACTATTGAGGATGACACCCAGACCCTTGACCTGAGGTGAAGGGGAAATTGTGGAGTCATCAACTGAGGGAGAGAAAAGGTTCAGTTCCATTGACCTTATTTGAGTCAGTTCACCCAGCTCCACTCCTCCATACTCAGTTTAACTTTTCACGTTTTGTGTTTCAACTGGCCTAGAAATGCCTGGAAGAGGGAAACGCTTCCAGGGGGTGGCTTTAGCCCCGCTCCCCTCCAGCCCACACCTTGTTTATGACATTGACACTTTAAAGAAATCTGTGAGAAATGGTAAATGATTTAAAAAAAAAGTATTATAAAAAAATACAAATAATGTTTGTGTAATTGTATATGCAAGATTGTCTTGGATTATTTTAAGGATAAAATAATCCACCGGGATAAATATCTAGATCACACATCATCTTAAACTAATAATAAAATAAGGCACAGCTTGTGTACTTCTGCGTCTGCCTGCAGTCAGACAGTTGTAGGCAGACGGTCTCAACAGTTTTCAGTGTGTGAGAGAAAGAGACAGAAACAGAGAGGAGAGACAAGCTCCAGTTTGTGTCACAGAGTTCTAACTTACACCAGCTCGTTAATGGCGCAAAAGATCTTTAACCGCAGTGAAATTATTTTTATAGGTTTGATTTCTCGCTTACTCTCAGGTAAACTCTTTTGTCAGCTGAGAGACCTTTAGGCATTGCCCGAGTACGAGATGCTTTCAGTGGGCACCTTTGCGAAAGCACCCCGCTGCTGCCCTCATGCTGCTCTGAATCTGAAAGGCAGACAGCCGCTACCTTCTATCACAGGAGGTGGATGGATGGACACTTCTGAGACAAAACAGCTTTCATTGTGTGTAAAATGAGAGAAAGCCTTGGTAAATGTGGTAAATCCATAGATCTGATACAGTGGGTCTGCATGTAGAAAGCTGAAGTGTCCTTTTTCCTCTTCAGGCACATATAAAATTATATTTCAGTTATGCGAGCTGGTGGAACAGGGCCTAAATTACCAACTTTGAATTATACAGGTTAGGGTTAGCATTATCTCAGTTTTGTCACTGTTTAGTTTTAAAACATTAGTGCTGAACAAAGGTTGTATTTCACATAGGCAGAAGGTGAGGGAGGATTGTGGGCATATAGAATATAATTTACTAGATGAATAGAGCTGGGTGTCATCCGCATAGCAGTGAAAATGGATGTTACATTTCTGGAAGATATTGCCAAGAGGAAAAGTGGTGGTCCAAGGACAGAGCCTTGGGGTACGCCAGTTGCAACGGTATGAATGGGAACTAAAGGAATTTAGCTGACATGCATCTGGTGCCACTGGTGTGCATTGGCCTTAAGATGGTCAAGAAGTTTTCCATGGGACCTTCTCTTCCTTCTAACATTTTGCCTCACTTTTCTGCCTTCCTGTTTTTCCTCTTTTCATTTACTTTTCTGTGTCCATTGAATTTCAAATAATCAAAAAAATAATGTCCAATAAAGGTTTTTTTTTTTTTGCATACGTATCAAGCAGAGCACTATAGTGAAAGCAGTAATGCTCCACTTGTAAAAGCAATCTGATGGGCTCTCTTTGGCACTAAGAAAACATCATGCTACATTGTCAGACAGAACATAAAAAAAACTTGGTCAATAAGGCACTCAATCATTTTAGACCTAAATTCATCTCAAGGTTGCTTGTGGGGAAGAAGCATCTAGAACGCCTATGTCATTACAGACCTGCTTACTGTCACTGTTTCCAGGACCAGAACCTAACAAGCAGAGGCAGTATTTATAAAAACCTGCAGGACATTGTGCACACACATGCACAATGGGAAACCTGGAGAAAATCTTTTTATTTTTATTCCTTTTTTTTTTAATAATATGACAAATGCTATCATTTGAAGCAAGTTTTATTTGAGAAATACTTTACAACTTCAATGTTGTGTCCATCAGTACTTAGATTGGTGTTGTTAGATATCACTAAGCCTCCTAAATAGTAAAGGGAAGGAAGATTTCTGTCTCTTGGGGTATGGCCTCCGTATGGCCTAGTGGTTAAAGAGCTGGCCATTTGTGTCTTGGAGAGGCCCCACGCTGGGTCCCTGAGCAAGGCCCCTGACTACAGATTGCATTTGTTGTAGTACTCTATAAACTTTTTCACATTTTGTCATTTTAGAAAGACAAATTTCCATAAATTTGTCATTTTATGTGCTAGTCAGGTAAAATAAAACACTTGTGTATATTTATAAATTAGAGGGAATAGAACATTACAATAATATATAAACAGGCATCTAAAAAGTGTGTTGTGTATTTATATTGCACACCACCAAAGTTTAGCCGTCTGATCCAAACACCCGAATTGGTCAAATGGTCTGATCTGACCAGGGCGCCTTCTTCCTCACGCTTGCAATGTCCCCTTAAAGGCCTATGGCCTTTAAGAACTGCTGTGGCTTTCTGTTGACAGTAGCTTGCTTTTTCAGGTGGACCTATTTCTTATTTAGGTAACTTCTGAAGGCAGTTGGTTTTGTACTTAGTTTCATTTTGGGGTATCTAGAGTAAAGAGGGCTGAAATAAAGTGCATGTTCCACGCTTAGCTTTTTAATTGTAAACCAGGTGTCATTTTCCTCCCACTTAAATGTTATGAACTAGTTTGTGTTGGTCTATCAACCACATCTATTTGTGGTGATAACGTGCCAAAATGTAAAACATGTAGAGGAATGTGAACATTGTTGAAATCTCACACATTTTTCCAATTTTAAGGCCAGCATGTGAGTATTTTCTCCATAAAACTCTGGCATGTAAAACCGTATATTGAAAGAGAATGAATGACCTTTTCATGTTGGTTGAAAGGAACGCCTTAAAATGAAAAATTAGCTCATGTCTCAGAGGTTACCCCAAACATTGTAGCCTCCAGTAGCAATAAATATGTATTCCTAATTTAATCTCTGTCCAGCTGTGATCTCATCAAAAAAAGAAGAGCTGGAGTGAAAAGTATTTTAACCTAAACCTATGTTGTTGTTTTCTTTTTTGATAGTGTAATGTTGTAGAATCATTCCATTTGGTTTTTATTTATCTATTTCACCAGCCCAACCAATAAATCAAGTGTGAAAGATACAGCTAAAACCAAGACTGGTCCAGCAGAGAAGTCTGCTGCAGCAACAAAACCAGACACCAAGGGAAGAGCCACACCGGATCATCATGGTGAGTGGTTCAGGCCTCTTAATTTAGCTGGGTTTAAAAGTAGCGTCAAAATAAATTCACGTCTTTCTTCCTTGGTTTAGTCTCCAAGCTTGGAACCTTTACGAAGAAGCAAGCCTCTCCCAGGAAAGAAGATAGCAAAGATGGGCTCAAATCTTCAGGCACCCATAGGGCTACCAGTGATACTAAAAGGAAGACCACAAAACCGCTTTCAGCGAACGGAGTCTTGGCCAAGTCCGCTGCCAAACCAGCCAAAGTCTCCTCAGTTACCAAGTCTGGATCAAAGCCAAGAAGTGCCCCCGACTCATCAGCGTTACCAAAAACCTCCAAAACATCCAGTGCTGCTCCGTCCAAGATATCAGAATGTAAGAAGATAGATGTAGTGAATGGTAAAAAAACAGACTATAAAACTGAGCTTTGTGCAACTGAAGACTCCAGTGATGCTGGGAAGCATAAAGATATTGTGGAACTTGAGTCTTACGCAGCACAGAGTATACATCCAACCGGGCATAATGGAGAGGAGTCCCTGCCTGCAGAAACAAGCTCTGATCACGTTCATCAGAAGACTGGAAAAGAGTCAGAAATCCATAAGAGTCCCCATGATGAGACCAGTGTTACACCAACACCTAGCAACGTCCATCATGTCCGCTTTGCTGAAGCTGATGCTTGTGAACAGATGGACAAAAGTAAAATGAAGCCAATCCAAGGTGGCACAATCACTACTAACATAAACGGTGGACAAGAGCACCACGTTAGATCGCTGAATTCCCCAAAAGACCCCGAACGCCCAGCTGGCACCCCTTGTAGCCTGGGAAGTACCGACACTCCCATGGAGGACTCCTGGAGTGGCATCAATCATCAAATCAGCCCAGAATCCGAGAGCGGCAGCACGCACACCACTTCGTCTGACGACATCAAGCCCCGCTCTGAGGACTATGACGCAGGAGGATCACAAGACGACGACTGCTCCAACGACAGAGGGGTGTCCAAGTGCGGCACAATGCGCTGTCCTGACTTCTTGGGTCGCAGCAGCAGCGACACGAGCACCCCAGAAGAGTTAAAGATGTACGAAGGCGGGGCTGGCTTGAGGGTGGAGGTGCGTTTGCGTGGCAGAGAGGCCGAGACCACCAGCGAAGAGGAGGCAGTTAGACAACGTCCACGATCTTGGTTGCAAAGGGAGGAGGTTCCAGTAGAGCAGAAGCAAACGGAGGCTGGTACCAATGAATGCATGAAAGATGGACCCAACTATTCTGAGGAGGAGGAGGAAGATGAAGAAGAGGAGGAGGAAACAGAAGATGAGAGGTCAGAAGTTGAAGTGATTCCAGGGGACGGTTCACTGCCCACAACAGAACCCCCACCACACTATCAGGGCATCGTTAACCTCGCTTTCGACGACGACTGTCCCGACCAGGAGAACGAGCAGCCGGACTACCAGTCCAGCTCTAACTTCCGCAGGTCTGTGCTGCTCTCTGTTGACGAGTGTGAGGAGCTGGGTTCAGAGGAAGGAGGGGTCCAAACTCCACCTCAGCAGACGGAGGAGCCTTTGACTCCCTGCGATGTGTTCGAGTGCGACTCCACTACATGTCCTTCAGGTGACGCACAGAACAACCTGCCGCTCCACCCTGAAACCACAGCCGCGAAGCTCAATAAAGACAAACTCGGGGCTCTCGAAGAGAAGTCTGTATTCCTCACAGAGATCCAAGGGAACCAAGAACCAGCCCAGGAGGAAAGCAACCCTGTCATATTGGATAAAGTTCTGGACTCTGACCCCAGAGACCTGCCTCCCCAGGGGCGTCCATGCCACCTGGATCTGCGGCACGCTGAAAAGTACAATGGAGGGATAAACAAGGAACTCCCCAATCCCTCAGAGAGCAAGAAAGCAGCTTTACATCTAGACTTAAACGAAGCTCCGCTGACAGGGGGCTCTGCTGTGCAAGCTGCACAATCTCCAGCAGGTAATGTATGATCCACGGCCCCATCTTAGACCCCAAATCCAGACCATCCAATTTCCCCAGTCACCAAATTTACCCTGCAAGATCCATTCTCCTTTGCTCTGATTCCCAGACTTTCTTTCTGCATATGCCTTATTTAGTTTTGAAAAGATGGATATAAAAGACCTTAATAGTGAAGTAATTATATCAAGCTCCAAATCAGAAATGCTCATCATATTTTCATTGCCTCCATCCTAATCCGTCCATTTTAGAACCACGTCAAAGCTCCATTTAATGCTGGAAAATGGTGTCATGAAAGCGACGAACCAAATCAGTGCATTTTAAAACAGCTAAACTACCTTTAATCAAGAGCATTTAGGCAGTGGTAAATGAAACTTAACAGGACTGACAGGGGAATTGCATTTGTTAAAAAGAAAGCTGCTGCTGCTGCCTTGTGACAAGGCTGATGACATAGACCAACCGATGCACTTTGATGTACATAAAGATAAATAATCATTTCTGTCATTCCTGGTACACAGTGGAACAGTCTGGCTTTTTAAGCCACAGATCGTTAGCCGTACCTCATGGTGCTCATTACAGCATTTTGGAATCAGTATATCATCACTAATTGAATTCAGACCAGACCAAATCAGGTCAACACAGCACAGTTAACAGAATATTTTATATGGTAAGGAATAATAAAAGCAGTACATATTTGCCTTATGACGTTTCAAACAATTAGGTGTCAGTATAGTTCATGTATAAATGTTCAAAGGTCCATCAGGAAAACAATAAAGAGAAAGAATATTGTTTTCATGAAATAATGATGAAATCTGTACACATTTCATCAGAATGACACGGTCCACATTAGCATAGTGGCTGTGTTCTACGAACCAATAATGATGTGCATGTTTCTTTTTTTACTGTTCATTTATGATCCTAATATAGTAACCGATATTTTGTCCTCCTTGGTCAGTCTTCTCTGCTCAAAGCAAGGTTAACAGGGTTTCAGAGAGCAGCTATAATGTTCTACCACTTCACCGTAAACACGTGAATCCCTTAAACACTCGTCTCACTTCTCCCGAGGATCTGTGCGTGTGAAGGGTTTCGTTAAAGAGGCTGGCTAACGTTCGCTAGCTCTCTCTCTATTTTAAAATGACTCTTTGATAATGCAGCTCGTAACATCATTTCTTTCTAGCTGTTCCACTTGCTCCGTTTTCAGCAGTCGCCGTCATGAACCAAGCACTTTGCACTGAAACTCATATTTCTTACAGCCTGTCAATCTCATTGCTTCTCTGGCTTTTGTTTTAATGTCGTAGGATGATCAGATGTCATAGGGGGACAAAAAGGCTCCGACATGACCGTACTGCACATATATGACAATTTGATCGCCACATCAGTCAAGCTCAACACAGAAGCCCATGTAAAACATGTCTGACGCACATGCTGCTGCATTTAAACTACCACTAATCAAATGCTGCAGAAAAGACCCGATAATATCTATTGTTACGCAACACTTTGAAGATGTTCTGTCAGCACTGACGAAGATTCGGTTACCTTGACCTGTCGGGTGCTTTAAACAGGATGTGCAGCTGTTGTCTGCCTCTACGTTTCAATCAGCTGACATTCAGTTGATTCTTCGATATTGGAAGCAAAAACTCTAAAAAGTGTGACATCACAGCCAGTGAAATAAAATACTCCATCCTGACACACACCAGAAGCAGGAGTTGCACACCATTGATCCCAATAAACGCTATGCTGTACAAGACAAAAGCCTCACACATACTTCAAAGTTGACTTGATCTTCTCTAAAATCTCTCATTTCCTCACATCTGGACCAGTACAACACTTTCTTTTTTCAATATATCAGCATACATGGCAAGACATTATGACAGCAGATTTAATATGTAGCAGTGTGTAATACTAGCTATACTAGTCTGGACTCTGCCACATTACTGTCTGAAGCAGAGATGAGCCTCTGCTGTACGGGTCATATGAAACCGACAGACAGGACGCTACAGAAATCAATAGTTTCCTTTTTCTTCTCTTCTACCCGGAACATCAGTATAATGAGCAAACTCATTATTAAGAAAACCAGATTCATACAACAGCAACAAAAATACCAAATTCTACAATATTCCAGATTTAGCAGAGGAATGCATTTTTTGTTTTCTTTAAAGTTTACAAGTCTGTGTTTTTTTCTGCATCATTAAATCCTTTAATCCTGTCCTGTAACCTCTGGTTCAGGGTGAATTAGCTCTCTAACCAAAGTCTGGCTTATCCGTAGGAGTTTTGTTATAGTTTCTACAGCCGGATCAAAAAACACATTAGTATGATTTGTTGATTTTTAAAATGCTGTATGTAGCACCTTTATAACTGTAAAGTGTATTTTTGTCAAATTGACCTCTAAACCCTAACATCCCATGGTCTAAAAATATTTGTATGAAAAAAAAGACACCATATAGCCTCTGCTTCTCAGAAAACGGCTTTTTAGAAGCTTTTGCTTTGCGTCTCTTTGCTCTCCCTTTTTCTGTTAAGAAGAATAACCCATTCCTGAGTTTTTTGTTGCTTTGTTGCTTTTTATTTTAAATGAGTATTCTGCATGGCACACATGCATGCTATCACTTTTTTAATTTGTGTCTCCCCCGTGCCATCCTTTATACATGTTTGTGGATTATCTCTAGTCATGCCCAGTAGATGTGTGTGTAGAGACATCGATGTCTATCGTTTATGGAAAGTGTTTTTGCTGTTCAGTAGATTTTTATTTTACGTGAGTAGCCAGTTTAAAGTGCGTTTTGTGTGTCTAGAGCAGCCGTTATACTTCTGCCATGTCTCTCTTTTTTCACAACCATATCCCAAAAAGAACTCCTGCTGCACCATTACAGAGGTTCGAGCCCAATGCAGAAGTGAAATGTTTTGTTTTCAGTATCAGACGGTAAACTCATTTGCCATGTTGTGAATGTTCAAAATAAGAAGACCTATTTAAAAAAAAAAAAATAAACACTATGGCAGCATGCCATTTTTTTTGTATCTTCAGCTTGCATTTTGTGACAGTAATTGTTTTTTTTTTTTTTTTAGCTCTGCCTGTTTAGAGACCTGTGCATAAACCTCAGAACATATCAGTGTTAACTCTCAGAAAAATGCTAAGTTCACTGGTGCTGGCAATGCATGACTTCTTTTGATAAACGAGTTGGATAAAGAGATGCATTCAGAAATACATTCCTCTGTACGTTACCTTTAAAGCAACCGTCTACCATTTCACGTACGGATCTGAATCAACTGGCTCAACGGCATTGCTTTTTAGCTAGTCATCACACTGCTGCCGCCGCACTCAGATGATGACGTATTTGAAAGGGAAACAGCTGCATTAAGGGTAAAATCTGTTCTGTGTTTCTGTCTAGCTTGCAGTAAGTAATCTGTGACGTGTAAGAGCTGTGGAAGAGTGCTTCAGTTTGTCATTCTGCAGTATTGTCAATTGTTTTTAGGGGACAATGGTCTTGACAGACTGGATCAAACCTGCAAACATGACCACCGACCGTCCAATTTCCTCTCTCCCATTTATGAGATGGACGTGGGAGAAGCGTTTGAGCGCTGTGCGGAAAAGGACAGAGACGTTAAGCAACAGGTGGATGAGGAGAAACAGAAAGGGGACACAGAGAAAGGTAGCGACTTTGCCAAGCGAGACTGGAGCTTGCTCAAGCAGCTCCTCTCAGAGCACGAGTCCAACCTGGGTGTGATCAACCCGGTGCCCGAGGAGCTCAACTTGGCTCAGTACCTCATCAAGCAGACGCTGTCCTTGTCCCGGGACAGCCTGGACGCGCAAGCCTTTCTGTCACCAGAGAAGGAGACTTTCAAACGATGGGCGGAGCTCATCTCGCCCATGGAGGACTCCTCCACCAGCATCACTGTGACCAGCTTCTCTCCAGAAGATGCTGCGTCCCCACAGGGAGAGTGGACCATCGTGGAGCTGGAAACTCATCACTGACTACACAGAGGAGAGCCTGCTGGACAGTTGACCCCTCTTGTTGGAACTGATGTTATGTTTACTGTGTATTTAATTTCTCACACCCTTTCCTGGATTGTTTAAATCTCTGGACTTTACAGCACTTTCATTGGCATTCCTCATCCCGCTTTTACAAGAGCTTGTTGACGCAAGCGGGCTGGTATGCATGCAGATATTTTTGTAGATTGGACCTCAAGAAGTAGTGTCTTTTCTTTAAGACATTTTCATTCTTTGTAGTCTCCTAATATGGTTTACTGAAGTTTCTTAAATAAAACTAATATTTGCCTTTTGGCTCTTGTTAAGTGTATAATAAAGGTTTGTGTTTCTGGAAAATAAAGGATGTGGTCACATATTTGTTACCAGAGCAGCGTTTATTTAAAAGGGACAGACTGATTACAGGTCAGCTTGATTAAAGTTTTTGTTTTTTTGTTTTTTGGTCATTTCTAAGCTGCACCTTTAGACTTTTCAATATTAAGCAGACATGTAATTAAGTGAAAACCTGAGGGTGTGAATCATCGCTATAATTTGACCCAATGGGACATACTTAATGTTAATTTGTTTAATTCTGCCTCGGCTTATCTAACCTGATGCTTAGCTTTAAAAATCTAATCAAGCCACATAATGGCAGCTGTACATTTTTTGGCCGGGCGTCTCTCCAATACTTAAAAAAGGCTATACTTCTCGTAATTAAATTCAAAAGGGTTTAAAGTAGGCAGAAAATCATCAAGGGTAGGTTTACATGACACCATAGCGTCATCTAGTGGTTATGTGTTGACATTACAAAAGGCGCTTGAATCCTAGCCAGGGTCTGTTGGCAGCAGGGATTTTAAATCTAAAATAATTGGACTTAATTTTGGATCAAGTCATTACTTCCCAGGATGAGAAAGTCCTGTGGTTTAAATTTAAAGTCATTGAGCCATTAACAATCCCTGAAACACTACACACATACACAGAAACCTTAAAGGTTTGTTGAAATGTCAAAATATCTAAACAAATATCCATAAACGTCAACTGGTTTCTTGAAGGAACTAGAATCTTCTTCAGGGTTTATGTTTTGCTTCTTGGCAGCTGGGATTAAAGCCCCGATCCCAAATTATAACTTTAATGAAAGCATGAAGTCATTCAAGTAAATATGCTCATGTCATTAGTATCCAAGTCAAAGTCCAGGAGACAAGTCTTAATTTAAAAAAAAACAACTAATAAAATAAAAAAATAAGTCAAATTCTACACTTCAGCTTATTAGCTGCAATAACTCATGATGTGGTGGGCTTACGTTGAAATGACCATATAAACAGTTTGGTTTGTGAGCTAATAAACAAATTTCTTATCAGTACAATTGTATATCTAAATTCCTTTAAACGCAATTGTTTTGCTAACAGGATTTGTTTTTAAGAGGAAAAACGATATTATTGTCTTGACATCAAGAAGGCCTACCTGTAAAATAAATACGGGTTTGGAATAAATGTTAAAACGGCTTGCCCTATTTCTGTTTCGCCCGTTTTCTGACCTTCATTATTAGTCCAGCTTTATCAAAAATGGCTGCAACTAACGAAACGCCTGCCCAGTGGAAAACGACAATTATAATTAGCTCGTCCCTCCAGGTAGTTTATTTTTGTTTTGTTTACTCTTCTCCTTTTTGAGAAACAAACCACTGAATATTGTACGAATCCACAAGCTGTGTAGCTAACCTAAGCTAGCACTCGGTGTGGAAGTTGGCCTCTCGCAGCCAGCGGCATCTTTATTTCTTGCGTTATTTGTTCCGACAGAACCACGACACCTGCAGGACGCTGAGCGCACAGCAGCACAGAATCCGGTTCTCCGACAGCGTGGAAGCCGGAGCCTTCATCTTCCCTCGTTCAGGTAAATTAGCCCTGATGATCGGCTCTCCGTGGCGTCTGATCTTCCGGTTAAACCCAAAAGAGTCTCTTGTTGTTTCGTTTTGACGCAAATGCTGACTTCAAATGAAACATTCACAACTCAGTCACAGACCTGTGCAGAACTTTTTTTCTTTCTTTTACATTTTGTTTGTAATAATTTATATTTAGCCTCATTTACTCTAATACTCCTAAATAAAACCCACTACAGCCAATTGACTTCACAAGTCACCTTAGTGATTTGAGTCCACCTGCTGCGTATTATCTCAATCCCACATTAAATGCTACTGTTCTCCTAAGGCCTCAGTGGGAGAACATTAGTGAGCAAACAGCATGATAACCACAGACAGGGGAGGGATAAAGGTGTCAACAAGTGGGGTTCTGGGTTATATATCAATATTCAGAGCTTTGGACATCTTAGAGGGCACTGCTCAGTCAGTCCATCATCTAACAATGGAAAAGGTGTAGCACAGCCACAGAACTACCAAGAAACGGCAATCCACCTAAACTGATGGCCCAGCAAGGAGAACATTGATTAAAGAAGCAACCAGAGGGTCCATGGTTACTCTGGAGGTGCTGCAGAGATCCCCGACTCAGGTGGGAGAGTCTCCTCACATGACAGCTGTCATTTGTGCACACTAAACCAAGGAGTGAATGTACAGTGACATTTTATTTACTCTCAGAATCCCAATATCAGTTTTGATTGAAAACTATACAATTAAATCAAATCTACTCACTAAATGATTCAATAACTATTAGTAATCACTTAAATATTTTAGGAACCAAACTAAACCAAACTACTTAAAGGAAATTCTGACAGGAAATTGTCAATATTAGGGATGCACTGATATGAAAAATGTGGCTGAAGTGTTGGTATGTGATCATTTTACTGTATATTTTACTTTCCTCTATTGTATTTAATGCATTTATTCTTGTGTGTATTCCACCTTACCCTTTTTTTTTTACTATGTGCAACTTTTTTAATGTGCCACAAATGTCTTTTTATGCAGTTCAAAAAGCTTGTTTATTGAGGTATTGTCATTTAAGAGTAGCTCTTTTCAATCAATTAGTTGGAAACAACGACCTGATTAATAAAATACAACAAGAAATCAAAAGCTGCACCACTACATTACACTTGTGCATACAGCGATAATGGCTTTTGTTGAAAACCAAATCTAATAACCACTTATTAGGCTGTATTCTAGATATCTGTTTAGCCTTTGGTCTTTTATAATATATAATTGGCACAAATCAACTTGTTACTTGCTGCAGTTAGGCTGAAACTTCTCGTATTGTTCAGCATCAGAGCATCCAGCGCGTCTGCCCTGATCCTCAGAAGCCTGTGGGACACACAGCATCTATATAACAAGCTATCCTAGCGCTTTAACGCTTTGTATGCACCGCTTATTGGTATATATATATAGAACGACATGGCAAGCTAGAACACGTCGGAGGGAGCTAATAATGTAATCTTCAATCCGTTACTTCAACCAGCCGCCCACATTTGCACTGAACCAAACAAGCGGCAATGGAGGTCTGGGGTTTTAACTGGACCAAAAGGGGAAAAGTTCATTAGGGAATGAATACTTTTGCAAGATAATCAAACTTCTTGCTTATATACAAACAATTTGAAATTGAAATCTGCCAGCGGTATGAGTAACTTGGGGGTCAGACTGTTCTTGATCTAAGTGAAGTTCTGCTGTGTTTTCTTTTAAATGTAAGTTTGAAATGTGTGACCTGTGCTGAGCTGTGACGTTTCCCTTTAATGCCTAGGTACCGCGTTCCTGCTGGTTGATCCTCAGCACCTGCCAGAGCCTTTGGAAGAATCCGGCTTAACCGAGCGCATCCAAAAATTTGTGCAGGTCCACAGGAACTGCTTTTTACTTCTTTATTCTCCCTTTAATGGGAAGAAAGAACTGCAGGTCTTGTCTCAGATTCAGCACAGGTACGCAGTATGAATGTCTGCCATCTTTACAATCTCATCCAATTTCACCTTTTTAATAATCCCAGAATGACGTTCAGATAAGCTTTCCTTTACATTTCCATTCTGAATGTCATGCCCACTGAGTAAAGAAAAGAGAAATCCTTGTCGTTTTCAGGTTTTTTGGCAGCAATTTGAAGATCCTTCCTGTACGAAATGGTGCCCAAATAGCAAAAGGAATGCTGACCGTCGCCAAGGTACCTGGGATTTCAGGAAAACAAACGACTGATGCGGCTTTCACTCATGGTGTTTGAAATAAAGTAAAAACCAAATTTTCTGCAGGCCACCAGTAAGCCACACGTTGACAGAATCCGAGAGCGGATGTCTGTGGCCCGGGCTCACGTCGTTGACACCAGTCCTGTGTGGGAAATGCTAAAAGACATTTTCTAAAGCCCAGCAGGTGATCCAGTTTGCTTTATTGAACATGACACACGTCCCCTGCTGAATATACGCGCCTGTGTTTAGCAAATCAAGCACTGAAGCGGACTGCTTTGTTTTCATCCGGACACGTGAAGATTTCAGCAAACGTTAAACCGGACGCTTTGCACCACAGCAGGCTTTCTTTTATTAGCTAGACAAGCAACAAATAAAACCGATAAAACATTTCCCAGTGCTGTTAAAGAGCATCTCTCAGTGTAGCTTTTCCGCTGTGATCTCATCTATACGCACTATAAGACTTTCCATCAAGTCGAACGTCACCAATGCACTCTGCAGCACCTGAAACGCAAGAAAACCATCAGTATGTTTGCTGTGCATTCTCCCATATAGTCATCAAACAGAAAGGCCGAAATCTATACCTGGTACTGGACCTCCGGGGACATATGGGTGGCTTTGTCATGCTTTACTGTAAAGCTTTTTAACCATCTGGTAGACCTAGCATGCTCTTTGGCTTCTGCAGGACAAACGGCATGACCAGAGATCAAATATGAACTTTGGTTCTGTGCTGTTTCACAGATCAGCAGCTAATTCATACCTTTTGCTTTTAGCTTTTGATCCTCCTTCAGTGCTTTCATCTCAGCAGAGTAATATGCTCTCGACATGCTGATGCACACTCTCAGCATCTTTAGGTATTCGTCTTTGATCCTGCATAACTCCTCCCTCACGTCTGCCTGAAAGTTGACAGAAGTCAGCAGCTTTCTGCATTTAGCAGGCAGACCGGAATAGCAAATCGCTAAATTAGACTGGCTTACATTGAGTTCTTTGTCTTGCATAAGCAGGTAGCGCAGAAGATTCAGGCTCTCCATGACTCTTCCCAAACAAAAATAAAAAATTCAAAGTAACATAAACTTAGATGAATATTTAGTTGAGTGTAGGCCTGTACCAATATGTTCAAAAATGCCATGGATACATGATATACCAGCATCAACGTCAGCCAACAGCCATTTTAATGACCATATATCATGGATCCATAGTAGTCAGTAGCCTTCCAGACATATTGGAAACACCAACATTTATAGCAGAGCATGAATAGTTTAGCCCTAATTGCTTTATTTTTGTTTTTTGGTTTGGCCAAAATGTTTGAGTGAGTTTGGTATTTTAATCAGTTCTTCTGTTTGCCATGAAGGACTTAGAAATACAAAAACTGTGCTAATGATAATTACTGGGTTGTGTTTGGCTACGTCTAGAGAAATAAAGGTGGCGCATGTCACTCACTTGTCCATATTGCTCAGCAAATCTGTCTCTGCACCTTGTGGTAAACTGAGCACCAGTTCAAGCAGTGGCAGGAGCTCCATTCCCAAGAGCCACTTATTGGAATTACTCTGCAGAAGATTTATCATAGATTAATTACAGTCATGTAGAGTTATCAGATACAGGCTAATACCAGTCACCAAGATGTTGATCTGATTAAGTCTTAAACTGTGACCATGTAAAAAAAGAACTTACAAATAAAACGTCACTTCCCTGTCCGTATTGCACAGCATGACCCACCAAATGTTCTTTTTTTTTTTTGTCTCATCAAACTTATTTTAGGTTAATGTGGACAAACTGACCATCCTAGAAAGCTGGGTTGGTTAAAACTCTTCCGTTTTTAAATGTTGCAATTCCTTCTGACAAAAGTGTGCTACAAACATACAGGCTTCTCAGAAATGTCTGTTTATCTTTCCACAGACAAGCCACTCTCACAGGATGGAAGGGATTTGTTCCACAAAGATCCAGGATATTATTTAGTCTGACCACATGATACACACTGCCTGGGGAACAAGTATCACCACCCAGATTTGTCTAACCAAAGACTTCAGAGGGACTATTTGCTCGTCACTACGTTAGTAGTTACAGTTTCAGTTAACAAATAATTTAATTTAGTGATGCAGTGATAACCTGCTGCTTAGTAGAAAAACACACCGCTGGTTAAAGGGAAAATATAAGCCTTTATCATAAGGTGATTTGGGTAAGTAGCTACTAAAATTAAATGTCTGATATGGTTTTATTAGCATTAAAGTTAGAAGGGAACTCAAGTGTAAAAAAAGAAATATGCTAATTAAAATGATCAAGATCAAATATTTATTTCTAATTCCATTCAATTTCACATTAAAAGCATTTCTGTTTCTGAACAAATACATTTCATTTTTCTTGTCCATCTCCCTGGGGAAGTTTCTGCGAACGCCTTTGAGGTTTATCTTGACTATAAAGAGGCTTGCATGTTTACTTCTGGCTGTTCTCCACATGTTATCAGACTTTAAAGGTGCATAGCCACTTTATTCGGCTTTTCTTTTATTAATACGTCAGTAGCTCACTGTGGTTGCATACAATTTTTTTTTTCTGAAAGATTATCACTCTCTGCTGGCATATTAGTTGTTATTTTTGGTGTTTTATGCTTTGTTTTTGCTCAGTATGTTAGTAAATAAAGCCTTTTTGTTTATTTACAATCTTAACGGAAGTATGTACTGCGCATGTGCAGCAGGGGTTAAAACAAGGAAGCGGCTAATGGCTATTAGCATCTCCATGTAAAACAATGCAGGATGGTCCAAGATCCAGTGGAAAAAAGTGTGAAAATATGATTCCAAGAGGGGAAATACTGGAATGTTGCTGGGAATACAGCATGGCCATTAAACCTATCGAGGCTCAGATGTTACTCATGTGAGTAAATGTTCTGTTATGAGGCTCTTAACGGTTGGTCTTCGATCACGGCAAAGCATTGCAGAGGGACAGGCTCGGTCTGGCATGATTTCATTTTTATTTATTTATTAAGCAAACATTATGATAGTTCTGTGATACTGCCGCTAGATGGGGCCACGTCTGTTTATATCTGCTAATCGCGCCGGACACTGGGGCTATTTTTATCCATCAAAAGGACCATCTAAACATCATCACGATGGAGGCTATGTGCATATAACCTTATTTTACCATGATCAAATGGTTTTTGGTATTTTTTAAGCATATAATGTAACTATATACCTTTAAAACTTCCAGCAGCAGCTCATTATTTGTGTAGTGGTGTGCGGCTGCAGGGAGGAGACAGCGACTGCTGCCGGAAGAAGTGTGATAATTTCAGCAGATGTGAATGGGTCAGTCGGGGATACCCCGAGGAAAGGGAGTCTGGATGACCTCAAAAACCTGCCACACGCACAAACACCTAAAATTCTGATAAATTAAGCCATTAAGAGATTTAAACCTGAATTAAGTTTAAAGTCAATTCTCAAATGAACAGAAAGTCAGTGTAAAGAATATAAAACAGGGGCAATGTGCGCACGTCGGGAGGTGTTGACAGACAGGCAGCTGCATTTTGGACAAGCTGAAGGTTATTTAGGACTGGGAGACGCCGACATAGAGAGCGCTACAATAGTCGAGTCTGGAGCTAATAGAACATGAATGTCCTTTTGCAGGTCAGGATGATTAAAAAAAAGGCTGAACTTTGGCCATGAGACGCAACTGACATAGAATCCTTATCTAATTTTAACCCTATTTTATATAGTAAATGTTTTTCCATAAACTCATTAAAACAATAGCAATTCAACTTTAAGAATTTACAAGAAGCTACCGTATTCTCACCTTTATGGACAACTGAATTTGACTCCGGATGTTCTTCACTATGTAGCTTTCAACACCTGCATGGTGACTTGTTCTTAACATGCACCTGCAAAAGACAGGATTGATGATAAACAACATTGTTTTAGAATAAGCATTAGATGTGGAACAAAGCATAGCTGTTCAAGTAAGACGTGCAAAATCATGATGCTCCAACAGGTGTTCATCGAATAGAAAATATGCATTTATTCAGCAAATGCAAAGTCTGCATGATGCTTTAAATTTGTAATCTGTCCTAACCTGAAGAATTTGTGCTTCGCTTCGGCATCTAGTTTGTTTATGAAGAGCTGGAAAACCTTCAGTCCTGATTCTCTCTGGAGAAACATGAAAGCATAAAGAAAATCACAGCAGCATTGGATACCACATCGTCCCAGATCTGACGATTGTTCTCCTACCATGCATAGTCTGGAGATGATGTATTGTGATTTGCTGCTACATAAATAAAATTGAATTGCATTGAACTAAATTAAATGCTTACCAAATGTTGAAAGGGACAGTCAGTAAGAACTTGTCGCAGGTTCTGTGAATTCCAGGACAATTTAGATTATTGAACCTCTTTATTTTAAATAACATGAGTACCCCCCCCCCCCCCCACACACACACACACACAGACACACACACACTCATTCAAATTAGGCAAACACCAGTAAAGTGACCAATATCATGGTCACTTTAGTTTCTATCCAAGTTTCTATCTAACAACAGAACCAGAGTGATGAAGCAGTGTGTGAATCAACAGGTTGGTCTTTACTCTTTGGTATTTCTGAGAGGCAAGGTCAATGTTTATCCTGTTACAGCAATTTTCTGTTTTTGCTTTTTTGTCACACTAAAATGTTTCAGATAGTCTAAAATGGTGCTAATATGAGGCAGACATAAAATGAGGAGATACAAAAGCATTTTTCAAGTGGTGATTTCATTATAAGCCGGAAACGGTATCTAAACCAACATGGCACTATCTGAATAAAGTATTTTCCACTAAACCTAATAACTAGTTTGATTTTACATTGCCGTGGAGTACTGTTGGCCCACAGCAATGTCACGACTGCTCGTCTCCTGCTGTAAGCAGCTTTTAAAAGCTGCGGTGTTGGTTGTTTTAGTTGTGTGGAGCCTTCTGCTGTGATAATTTAATGCAATGGATGAAAGACATCAGCAGTGAACTTTTAGAAGAAACTGTTGCCTCCCTTTATCTTAGTAAGGTTAATACATCCTGTTCTCAAACAATATGAAGTCCTGAATTTTACAACTAATTTGACTAAATAATTGGACAATCAACAAGCATCCAATAAATTAAATCCCCTTTAGATGGTGAATAACAGAGGGAATGCAAAAAAACAATCCAAAAAACGCTCTCATATTAGAGTTTGGATGATAAAATGTGAATAATCACCACAGTATGATTAGACAAACAGACACTAAAGATAATATATCTACAGCAGGGGTCACCAACATGGTGCCACCACATGTGGTCCTCTGAGGCTTCTTGGTGCCCACGAGCCTGTTCAAAAAACAGCTCAACCAGTTAGTCCGTTGCTCTTCCTGTTTAATCACACTTTACATAAACGACAATATCTGACATCTCTGCATTTTGGGTCAGTGTGGCCAGGCCCCACCAGATGTCGCTGTGGAGCTCTATGTTCGCAATAATCAGTGCGACAGGGCCGTTTTTTTTATAGAGTTATATTGCAAAAAAGACAGATTCCATTACCAATAAAATTCTGTTATAAACATTTATGTCTATATATCTAAATCTGCCAGAAAACTGACAAGCTCAGCAGGCTAAATCCTCTTGAGCCGCCTTGATATTGGGGCCGCCCATGAACGTTTGTTTAAATAATGAACATCTGAAATCGCATTGCGCATGCTCAATACGCTCTCAGTAGACAGCAGTGGGGCACAAATCGTTCAATCAAAATACTTGAATTGCCCACGTTATATTTACATTCTGCCAGATGGTGTGCCACCATCTAGGAAAGGTAAATTTATTTGTATAGATAATTTCAGTACAAGGACAATGCAAAGTGCTTTGCTTGATTAAAACATTGGAAAATTAAAACGGAATAAAAGCAGGAAAAAAACAAACAGTTTGAATAAAATGTAGGAAAATTTTAATAACAATAATACAGGAAAATGGAAACTAAAAGCAATTATTAATCTAATGTTGATTGTCCGTGCTAGCTCATTGAAGGATTGATGTGAATCTTTGCTGTTCAATAAATAATTTGTAATTTTATGTTTAAAATTTAATTACATTTAGCTTATATAAAATTACATTTCCAGTGTGTTGGTTTATGCTAATTTATCTGTTTCATTTAAAATTGATCAAAGTCAGGTTGCATGCATCACAGAATTTTTTTTTTTTTTTTTTTTAGCTGCTAATAGGTGTTGAGTTTATGTGCCCCACTTATCATGGCAGAGACGCCACTGGACAATATCTATAACAAATCATGAGAAATATGTTTATTTTACATAAAGTTAAGGTGAATGACTCTTCTACTTCAAAGGTCTGTACTTGTAACCCTTCGTATGACACAATACCAATAAAATAGCTCTTAGTTTCAAAAAAGTTGGTGACCCCTGATCTACAGAGTGAACAACAGCCGGCTTGGGTTTGCAAAGAACCATGGGAACCAAGCGGAAGGTTTTGGAAATTCAATCAATTTTTTATATAACGTTATAAAGTGCCTTGAGATGGCATATTGTGAATTAGTGCTGTATAAATAAAATAGAATAGAATAAAATTTTGGGATCAACAAGCAGTTTGACCATCAGCCTTCGAATCAAGCCAGGTGAAAACCAATGATGGTAGATGAAGCACGGTGGTGGAGGGCTGGTGATTTGGGCCGGATTTACCACTGAAAGTCCTACACGGGTCCGCATACCCAGGGTTTCTTTAAGAGTTCTGTCAGAACTAACAGAAACACTGGAACTACAAAGCTGGTCATTTGATCAACCCAGGTTTTCCAGCCCTGAACAACAGCACAGTCAAGGAAAAAAGAGACAGTTTGGGTCTGATAAAGAAGCAGGAGTTTGGCTGGCAAAGGAAGTGTGTCAGTTTAGTGCCTGAATCAAGCCCTGTTGTCTGTTATTAAGACAGGAGACACACATTCCTGCTTCTTTTACTCTTGGCACAGCCACAAAAACGATTTAGTCCAGCAGGGGGAGATATTGTACAAATCTAAGTAAATTTCCTGCCGTCCTTGGCTTTTCATGTCAAATTAGAAATATTACAGGTGAAGTGATTTCTAAATAAGCTTCTAAAAACATTTTAACAGCAATGTGAATATGAACATGAATTTATAGACAATGATGGTTTGGCTCACATCATTCTCTCTGCACTCATGTTCTCTAATTTGCAATGAATAAATAGTGAGGAGATATTTTGGAATTGACTGGTACGTCATGCGTTATGTTCTTATCTTAAGCTCCAAACTAAAATAGGCTCTAGAGTAATCTGTCTCTTCTTTTGAGATTTCTCTCATGCAGTATTTTTCAGAGAGAACACACCGTTCACCATAGAGACACCGTTCACACACCACTTTCACCATGAGAGGCTGCTAAGGCCATATAGTAAAACAGCTGCACAAGTTACTAGTGTCAATTTGTTTCTGCATCTGTTGAATCACAATGTGTACTCACGTTTAACATTTTGCATTTTTGGTCAAAACAAAGTTAAAGACATGTCATAATGGTTAAAGGTTTTCATCGATTAATAAATAGTTCATTAAAAGACATAGCTTAAGTAGGCCTTTTTAAATTGAACTAACCAGGTCAAACTTTGAAATAAAGAGTTTGAAAGAGGTTGTACATACTTATTATGGTGCAGTGATGTCAAATTGACATTTGTGATGGCCACATTTTTCCTCATGCAATGTAACAGGAACCCACTTAAATCCATCGGACAGATATAAAGTAAACCAAACCGGCGCTGTTCCTTTTTTATTGTTGTACATTTGGATGACAATATTGTGATCAACTGTATCCAACTCAGCACTGAGATCTGACAGGACAAGCACAGAAACAAGTCCATTATCTGAGGCCATGAGAATATCATTAGTGACTTTCACCAGAGCTGATTCAGTGTTATGAGCCATTCTTGTTTTGATCAAACAGTTATGCATGCTGAAGTGTTCTGCTATTTTATCCTATTTGTTATTTGGTTAAAAACACAACCTTTTCAAAGTTGTAGGCATGTTCTGAAAAAAGAAAATGGTGCAATAGACTTCTATTAATTCCAGGTTGTGAGCCAACAAAACGTGAAAAATGCCAAGGGGGATGAATACTTTTGCAAGGCACGATATTGAAATTTTATCTTGGGGACAGTGTCCTCAGATTAGATGCAAAGGTTATTAAAGATGGTCAGAGGAAACAGAGGAAATGCTGACGTGTTCACACTCGATGCTATGCGTCAGCACAAGATCAAGAGTATGAGGACAGGAATGTGTAGGCGTTTTGGGTGTAGCCGACTGAAACTAAGTTAGCATTAATGGCTACATTTAGGCTATAATGTTCATTGTCTACATAAATATTAAAACCCAGGAGGAGGGAACAAACAGCTTAAATTATTTTTGAAAACAAAGTTGGTTTCCTCAAGTATGAGTTTGTTGTGTATTTTCTCTAATATACTCAGAGTCAAAATGTTATACAGAGGTTCCTATGACCCTGCAAAGAGTTTACCAACTGTGAAGTATGGTGGAGGTAGTATAATGTTGAGGTTCTGTTTCACTCCCATTAGTACCGGAACATTTTGTAAATCTACAGCGAGATGTTTGATACTTGGGCACAGTTTGGCTATGATCATAATCACACATCAAAACTGGATACACCAGGCTAATATTAGGCCTCTAGAATGGCCCTGACCTTAACCCTTTACACAGCTTAAATTTGTAGTTCTGGCCATTTTTTGTTTTAGTTTAAATTACCTCTATGAATATATAAAAAGTGTGGTCAGATCTCAAGAATTATACCAGAAGTGTCTTGATGGCTGCATAACATATTTGGTTTCTGTGCAACTTACTAAGGGACCTATATAAACTGTGAGAGGAGAAGTGTAGATCTTTCACCAGGTGCGAACAATTTTAAACCTGTTTGAATTTGAAAAAATCCACAATACATTCAAACTTGATTATAAAATAGTTTTTTTTTTTTTTTTTACCAAATTAGTTTGTTGCATTATCAAATCACCTTGAAAAAAAACAGTTCAAATGCATCTTTACAAGCACATAATTGATGTGATATGAATGCTAATGAAGAGCGTAGACAAACTTCTGACCAGCACAGCATATTTTCTCTATATTTCTCTTTCAAAGCAGTTATCTGTTTAAGGGGGTTGCAGTTTTGTGTCGAGTGTTTTGAGGCATATCTTACCTGTGGTGCACTATAGAAGCTTTTCAGATCAAGTAGACCTACTGGAAGGCTGTTGTCTTCCACCCTCTCCAAACTTTTAGCAAACAGTGCCTAGGGCAAATTATATATTTAAAAAAAAAAACGATTTCAGCGTGATACCTTAAAATCTAGTAGAATTTCTGTGATTTGTTTTTTCAATTAGGGCAGCAGTCTTACCAGTCCTTTGAGCAAATGTGATTCCTTTTTGCTGTCACAAAAACATCAACCATTTAGCAACAGCTTTTATAGTATTTAATTTCATTATTTTGTTTTGCATTTTAAAAGCAAAAATAGTTAACCTTAAGCTTAACTGATAACATACGTGCTGAGGAGTTGATTGATGTGCTCCATATTACACTGAAGAATAAATACAGGACTAAAGCAGATGGAAAAATGCAAGTTAAATATATTGTATAATGTATGTACTCTCTAAAGGTGAATAAAATGTACTACGAGGCTCACCAACTCCCTCGCTCACCTGAACACAGCTGGAAAGCTCTCGATGTTTATGAGCGGGACAAAAAGCAGATAGGCCAAACAGGCGAGTGATTCCTTGGACAGGCTGGCATCCATCATGCTGAATTTTCTCAGAGAGCTGGAGAACAGAAGCCCTGAAAGAGACTCTTTGATTGCAGGCAGAATGTCCTGCCAAAGTACGTAAGGAAATCTGAGCACATGAAAAAGAGAAATCCCTTAATAAATATTTGAAAGGAGTCTTTTGTTTTATTACCATTATCTCCACTGCAAAGAGCCACAAAGTGGATTTTCTGTCTCGGTTCAGTTCAGCTTCAAGCAAAGGCTCTTTTAAACTCCTCATGCAGCTGTTTGCAAAAGAAACAGAAACAGTCATGAAGTCATTTGTTTTGGTATCATCAACTAGAGTAACGGGCTGCAACGCAAAGGGGAGGCTATTTTCTGCCAAATTGCACTTTTTAGAAAACAAACCAAATAGCACACCTAATCCACAAATAATGAAGTAAAAATAAATGTAACACATCTGCTGAAAACTATAACAGCATCTTTACACAAGGCTGGGGCAGATGCGTGTGTCACTCATTGAGGTTTGCAGCGTTTGTACATAGGTGTGTGCAGGACAAAACTGGAACGGAAGCTTACAACTGCAGAATCTCAGCCTTCAGCTGGTCCTCTTCAGCGGTGGGATCACAGCCGTCTCGCTTCTTCTTCATCCCCTCTATGAAAGGCTTAGTGAACATAGCCAAGGCGACGCAGCAGCGACACAGACCGTGCTCATCAGCCTCCTCCTGCTGCAGGGTGTAAGGGACCGGCAGCCGGGACAGCTGCTTCTGAAGGGCTGACAGAGCCAAACCCAGGCAGGCCGCTTGGTTCTCATCCAGCTCAAGCAGAACTTTGACAAAAAAAAGGTTTTATTTGTATTATTTGATCTGAAATTTCATTCTTAGTTTCTTGATGATTGCATATGAATTGGACCAAAAACGCCACGCCACGCCACGCCACGCCACACCACGCCACACCACGCACATAGCTGTTTTTTTATACTAGAGTCAGACTTGTGCTTTTCACTGCTCTGTTAACGGTGAATGTAGGAGGTGTAGAGACTTTTACAAAGTCCGTTTACATACCCGTCTGAAGATGAGGAAGGAGCACTAAAATGGTTTCAGAAATGGCACCTGGATCCATGTCTTCAATTAATTCAAGGAAGCTCTCCAGGAGGGTTTTTGGGCTGCAAGTCTAGAAAACAGAGCAGGTCTGAAAGATTTAGTTTGATGAATTACAACAGAACCTAAGTATGTTCCTTATGTTGTTGTTTGGTTTTGTAATTAACTGACTCAAGGGAACTGGTTGTCAGTGTCTTTATTGCTCAACTCCATGAAGACAGAGCCAAGGTGTTTCAGGCTTGCTGTAGTAGCCAAAACAACAGAAAGGATGTTTGCAATGAAGAGTACAACTGTCCATGTTGCATATGAATATATTAAACTAGCCCTAATATAAACAGGGTCTTAAAAAGTCCTGGATTTCATCTTTTCAAATTTAGGGCAATTGAAAGTCTTTATAATATTAAATGAGGTCTTTAACTCTATTTAGCTGCATTTTTAAAATTAAATGGCCTTCTTTCCCTGTAGCAACTTTTTTCCCTCTGAGAAATGTACTGGTGCCGTTCATGTGTTCCACGTTATGTCGTTCTGCTTAAGAAATTAGCATTTTATTTAACCCTAACAGAACTAGAGCAAACAGCCGCGTGGGAAGGAATCCATCACCGGACATTCAACCGTTTTTTCTGCAAATCCCTGAAAGAATTTTGCTTCAAAAACTGGATTATTGAGTTGTTTTCCTGTCCACCGCCTGCTTCTTTCTTCTCAAGGTTTGATTTTAATAACTGACTAAACTTTTTTATCAGCTACCATAACAAGGCTTACAAGGATGGTTAAAGGCATACAACTCAGGTAGGCTTAGTGTGAAACAATGCAAAGTAATACCTGAGCTGAAAAACCCCAACTCAACCTTTACAAGGTTTCAATTATCTTATTATATAAGTTATTATTAACAATAAGGGACTTTTTATGTAAGGCATAAAAGGTCTTAAATTGATCTGATCCTGGTAAAAATACAACTTGCTGAAACTTGCAGAAAATCTTAACAGTAAATTTCACGTCTTGGAGCTATATGGTGCGGTGAAGGTTAGTTGTTTCCTCCGTAGATCTGTGGTTGTTTTAACAGACGATTAAAAAATCTCTTCCAGCTACATGAACACAGAATACAGTGCTTCATAAAAGAACAGCTTTGTTTTTTGCGTTCTTCTCTGGCTTGCTTGTGGTCTCTATCTATCTCAGTACATCATGAAAAACACAGAGAGGAACCACTACGGCTATAAAAGGTGTTTTTCAGTTTGAGCAGACGCAGGTTCCTGTTGTAGATTTATTTTAAAATAACGTTTTCAGTTACCAAATGACTTGACGTGTAAGAAAATTCAGTGGTTAGAAACCCCGAATCTCTCTATTGTTCGGTTATGTTTTTTGTGACATCGAAGGATGTCAGAAACATAAACAGGTTGAAAAGGTCAGGCTCATGGACGAGCTAACAACGAGCCTGACCTTTCAGTTTGGAAACGTTGGAAGACGTTTCCTGTACAGTCATGACCCCCTAAAAATCAGTTTAACTAACACTTTCCTTTTTTTACATTTCCTAAAACCTTCTTGGCTTTTTAGGAAATGTGGATTGTAACTGCAGTGCTGATGCCTACCTTGATCAGTTGTGTGATGGCAGCCTGGCAGAGATCATGACTCTTCTCATTCCTAACCGCTTCATTTACAAGAGGTGCCAACAGTACACAGCCCATGGACTTCACAATACCCTGTGTGTGAGTGGAAAGCACATCTTATACAAGTCTTTATTTCATTAGTTAAAATAATAATAATAATAGTTGTATTGATTCAGTTCTAAATTCTGAAAATAGAAAGACATAAAAAAAATTTCTAGCTTTGAAATAAAATATTTATTTATGGTTACATTCAGATTTCAGGAGGGGCCAGTGCCCCCTTAGCCCCCCTTTAGTTCCGCTCCTGCTGTAAACCGAATGTTTCATTGCTTTCTTTAAGCAGCAGACCTGTGCAAATTCTCATTTATCCGGGTCATCGCAACAGCAAAGCTAAAGAGTGAGTCACCTGAATTGCCAAAGAGTCCTGGATAGGTGTTGAAACCTTTTCAGAAAGAACTGAGTGAAAGTCTGGTTGCCTCTGATTTAAGCCTGTTTGCAGCTTTAAGCTGCAGGTTGTTTCTCCCACTCTTCCATCATGGCCAGATTTGGGAAGCGCATGACAGTTGACATGGTGACAGATTCCTACACCTGAGCTGAAGATCTCTGCAGCTCCTCAGGAGGAGGCCACTGTAGTTAATGCTGCCCAACACAGCCAATTCTTACCTGGAAAATGATTTTCCTACCACTTCCACAATACTTTGTGTTGGTCTCTGTTTAATAATTAGGTGACTTCTGAAGGTAAATCATTTTACATTCACATTTAGATTTACTTGTACCACAGTAAAGGAGGCAGAATACAAATGCTTGCCGTGGTTTTCAAAAAAGCTGAATTACTCACCTACTGCTTCACAATTAGGTAAATCCTTTCTTATGAAAATCATCATGCAAAATCCAAAATGAACTATATTAAAGTTTATGTTTGCAAAATGACAAGTTGTGAAAACATTTTTGCATGGTTCTCAAAGGGGACATGATAAGGGACTAGTTGATTAGCCGTCAGTTCATGACGATATAGTAGAAGATATTTTGGAGTGCGGATCTAGACAAAGTAACAACTGTTCACACTATAAAGGATTTAGTTCCTTTTTATCAAAGCCAATGCCGAACAACACAATCTTCAGATTCTCTGACCCAACAGCGTGTTCTCATGAGTAAAAATTTTATCACGTATGTGTTTGATCATACTTATTCTAAAATAACTGTGACAACTGTGAGATCGACTGTCTCGTTCTTGCAAAGCACACAGATACCATCAGCTGACAGCCTGTGAGCCGTAACTGACCGCTGCGATAAAAAACAGATCAACAAGAAGTGGCTTCAGAGAAATATCAGGATGCTCCTGCTTGGTGTAGCCAGGACCTCACACTGCATCTCAAGTCGATGGCGTCTGTAAAAGCCTGGGACGTTTCATTGCATATTCAATCATTTCAGCCCTTCAGTGCAGTTAGCCTGTAACGGAGGCTGCAGTAGGAAGTCTTTATTAAAGTAGAATACACACAACTGCATGACGTGTGGAGAGATGGGACAACCAAGGGCACTTAGAGGAGGGCCATGTTGTTGGGTGTTAGCAGTGGAGCGAGAAATCTGACTGAATATCTGCTGGTTTCCTTCCACACCTTCAGGTCAAAAGGCCAGCGGGCACCGAGGAACAGCTGCATCTTAATGTTTAACAAAGCTGGAAGGGGCGCAGAGCCGAGTGGATGTGCTTTTAGTGCTGATTGACACATTAACACAGGCTGTCCGCCGTCACTTCATATCTGTAGGGTGTGAGTACAGTACCAGGCCCTCAGTCCGCCCCTGTCAGTGGTAGTGAAGGTACCTGGTTTTTCTCATCCTGAACAAACTTCAGCAGTTGTTCGCTGTCACCGCCACTGAGACAGGCCGCTCCAACATCCTTGAACTGCCGGTAGTCCTCTGGCTTCAAATCTTCTTCTGGAGTGTCGCGCTGAACAAAGAGGGCGGAGGTTATCACTGCTGCAGACTGTGCTGTGGGAAAGCATTTCCCCTGACACATTTCTTCTGATTTTGATTTTAGCATCAAATTCATTCCTATACAACCCGAGTAGAAACAAAAGGACATTTTAAAAAGATGATTTCATTTGTTAAAGGAAAAATAAAATTCAAACAGCCCCCACAAACCTACTTGGTTTTGTCACCTTTGGCAGCAGAAACTGCCACCAAGTGTTTGCAGTGACTAAGGTGTTGCATTGCTGTGGTCAATCCATCAGTGCAGAACTGTTTTATGCAGCCACGTGGGAGGGGGTTTCAGTATGAACGGCCAGTTTAAGGTCATGCTAACATCTCAATTAGATTTAAGGCCGAACTTTGAATGGCCAACCTAAAACATCAGAAGTAGAAATGCTTTGAATCATTGGGCTGCCAATCATTTCTCATAAAATGATGGAGGGTCATTCTCCCTGGTTTCAGGCCGAGTCGTCCAGGACCTAAAGAAGCACAGCCGCCCCAGACCATCACTCTACTACCACCATGTTTGACTGTCAGTCATTATCCAGGCTTCTATCCTACGAGACCTTAAACCATACCCCCCACCCCCCATGTGGCTCACTTAAAATCAGTTCTTCAAGGAAGAGTGGGACAAGACACCATGTTGCTGTGAATAGCTTTTTTCAAATAACGAATTAAATCATAATGAAAACTGCAGTTTCACAGGTTATTTTTTGTCTTCTACTGAAATTTGTTTCATGACCTGGAACATGTGGGTGTGAAAAGAACATTGCAAGGGTGCTAATCCTACTTCTCAGTGCTGCAGTGTATTTATAAAGAACAGACTTTCCCTTAATATTTCCTATAGTGGGTCAAAGGGATGGAGACAAGAACTGACATAACTGTAATGTCAGTTTTTGGTGCTTTTGGTACACAAAAAGCAGGCACTGTTTAAAAAACACATCTCCCAATGGGATCATAAGCCGGTGCATTGTTGTTAGGCACATGATTACCTCAGCTCGGTTGTGTCGTAGTGACAGAATATGGTGGACTTACCCATCTCTGGATGATCTCATGTACTTTATCTTCATTCATTCTCAGTGTCTCCTCAGCCCTCACAGCCAATCCTGTTATCAATATGTCCGCAGCAGATGTAGTAGGTGTCGTTGTGGTCCCCCAGATGATCAAATATATGGCTTTCCTGCTGTCTCAAGGGAGCGAAAAGATTCAGTCTGCAAAGAAACCCAAACATAACCCTCTTATCTCCCTTTGTGCTTCTCAGCTAATAGGATTAAAGCAGGGCGCAGGAAGACGTGGAGCTGAGTCCACACGGCTGACACTCAGCCATGGAAAATAAACAAATAGTATATTAATATATATGATTATATATAATTATATAGATATAGGATATATATATATATATATTATTAATATTATATAGTATATAATATGAATATATGTATATGATTATATATATATATTCTATATAATATATAATTGATCTATAGATATATATATATATATTATAATATATATATAATAGATATATATATATATTACTATACTAATTACATCACTCATAAATATATATATATATATATATATATATATATTTATATGTGTGTATATATATGTGTGTGTATGCTGTAAACCAGGACGTTTTGTTCACAGGTATCCTCACAGACATGTTTTGGTAGTTTCCTATTGTGTAGGTGGGGTTTGGCCACATCAGGGTCATCTCCCTATTCTGTGACTGAAATAGAAGTTAGTTTGCATTTTAACGAATCATGGTTTTTCAGATGACGAACAAATATAGACCCTTGCAAGTGTTTATCTCAGAGTATTTGAGTTCATTTCAATGAACAGTGTGTGTCTGCTTCTGTTTTTGTAAACCTCTCATTGTAGAATAAGACCATAACGAACCAGCCAGCAGTGACAGGTATCAGGCCAGGCGTGATGCTATACCTTTAGTTGATCTTTTGCTTGTGTTTCTGTAACAGTGTGACAAACATGAACAGACAAAAAAAAAAACATAAAGGAACATTGCTTCTGGGGAATTTGGGGAAATCTGATTATGCAAGGCCGGTTTCAAAGGTCATCTGTTTAGTAAGTAGAGTACAACCATAAGTAACATCATCTTAGTATAAATGGAGCTGCTCTGTTTCTGGCATCAGAGATTTGTTAGAGAACATGAGAGAACAAATATCATCATAAAGACCAAGGAACACAGCTGACAGGTCAGGGAGGAAGCTGTGGAGAAGTTCAGAGCTGGGTCGGGTTCTAAAATAACATCCCAAGCTTTAAACATCTCACACAGCTCTGATCAACCGATTATTTGAAGATGGAAAGATAATGGCATAACTGTGAACCTGCAAAGATGTGACCCTTCAGCTTACATGTAAAACCTACGGCTGAAGAGAAAATAACTATATAGAGCGCGGCCTATTTATGTGGACAAATGCTCTAATCGAAGCGAAAACCTAAACCCCACAAGAAATGGTGGCAAGACTTAACAGATGTTCATCGATGCCCCCTACACTGCAAAAACGGATCTAAAAATAAGTAAAATGTTCTTAAAATGTGTGTTTTTGTCCTAGATTTGAGCAGGTAAATAAGAATATCTGCCAATGGAATGAGTATTTTGACCCCTAAAATAAGACAATTAGATATACTGCACTTGAAATAAGATGATGGAGATAAATTGTTCTATTGGCAGATCATCTTATTTACCTACTCAAATCAAGGAAACATACACACATTTTAAGAGCATTTTACTTATTTTTAGTTCTGTTTTTGCAGTGTATCCAATCTGACTGAGATGGAGCTGTTTTGCAAAGAAGAATGGACGTAAACTTCAGTCTCTAGATGAGCAGCGCTGGTAGAGACACTACAGAAGACTCACAGCTGTAATTATAAAAGGCTGGAAAAGGGCTTTTTTTTACAGCATACTTAATTGTGTGTGTGTGTGTGGGGGGGGGGGGGGGTGAAATGTGCATGCCACACTTTTCAGATTATCATTTGCATAGCATTTCATCTGCTGTAGGCCTAGGTTGGATCGTGTCCTTTTTAAAAAAGCTTTTAGAGTAGTTTAGTTGGATTGCAGCATTGCATCCTAACCTGTGCTTCTACAATGATTCCCTTATCAGATTTCCAACTTTTTGCATAAAAACTGTTAATATTGGAATTTGACTGCATATGAAGTTCATCAATCATTGGCGTACGTAGGATGCTCCGGGCCTTTCTACGCCGCTGAGAGGCAGCAGCTGTGACAGACTGGCACATGACCGCTTCGTGACAGCGTGTGGTCCAACCGGAGGGCTCGTGGGTTTGGATCCTCTGTTCCTTTGTGCATGTGTGCGTGAGTGTGCAATACAACAGAAGTACAATCACTGACTTCCTGCTCCGTCATGACAGCGTCAGCAAAGGAGCAGCTCAAGTCCTGATTTGGGATGAATAGGGCGGAGAAGCATGTTTGAACGGTCGGATTTAGCCGACATCTGCCGCTCAGGTTTGTCCTCTGTATTGCCGTTTGATGAAAGCGCTAGACAAAGGCCTCCGAGCAAATACAACACACACTGCCTCTCTCTCCGTGTTTGTCCAGCATTTTCTTCTTCCTAATTGCAGGCTGATGAGGTTTTGTTTTGACACCGCGCCACTGGAGTGGGAAAGAGTCAAATAAACAGCATCCACCGGCAGCATGCAGTCAGACATGTACTTTTACTGCACTACACCACCATGACTGCATTCTCACTTCCATTCTTCCAACACAACTGAATTTAACAAGACATTATATACAGAAAGGGTTTTTTTTTAATCTGGGGAAAAGCAGCAGAAAACAATGAATGATAATTGACTAATTTGATAATTCATTTTGTTGTGACCTGTTTTCATCTATATATTACATTTTTGTTTATTATTGACTTTAAATCTCCTTATGATGATGGTATTATTTCAGACTTTTATCTTCTATAACAACAAAACTTTTGATCTTCATACTACTCGTAACAACACATACAACTCTTTACAGTAATATTATTTTACTATTAGGATTATTACAGTAGCTCTGATCAAATTGTTCCTGATTGAATCCTGAATGCAGTACTTGGATGATAACTAAGGTATTCATGTTAAATAAATCTGTGGAGTTGAATAAACTTTAACAACAAAGATACCAACAATGGAAAAATTCATGAAGGTTTTTTTTTTGAGTTAAGCAAACAGAAACACTGTATATTGGAACATGGCAATGGAAAGAGAAGATGGATCAGTTTAGTAAACCTAGGGCACCCCTTAAAGACTCAGTTCTTTGTGGAGATATGTTCAGATTTTACACTTATACAACAGAAATCAGCATTGTTTTACTCAATGAACCAAAGATCTTGACTAAAATAGGTCTTATTTGTAAAAAAGGTTTGGACACGCCACCCCTGGTTTGACCCACTCCTCATTTTAGACTATGATGCTTGAGGATTTCCTGTTCCAAGCTTCCCCAGACTAACGATAAACTCATGATGCAAATCATGACACTTCCCCCTCCGTGTTTCACAGCTGATATGAGATTCTTTCCCTGGAATTAAACTTCTGGTTGGGCTTCCAGGTTTTCTTAGAAAGCAAAGGTTCACACGTTGCAGCCCTCCCATGAAAGTAAAACTTGTGCAGTCGCTTTCTCAGCAGCAGCAGTGAGATCCTGCAGTAGGTCCCTGGATGACTGGTTAGGGGTTTTTGGAGGCCTACAAGCACCTTCCCCCTGAGGGCTAGCTTGGACGGCCAGACCTGGGCATGTCGGTATTTGGCATGAAAGTTTCTCTCTTGTTGATTATTTTTCACAGTAAATTGATTTAAAAACTGTTTAAATCTGTGATCAGACTCCCAGGTTGCTCTGGTCTTCCTACCTACAGCTCTTAGGATGTCCCCATGGTGTTCAGTCTCTCTTCCACCTTAAGGAGAACATCAAACAGGCCACAACATGCTGAGTAATGCTGTTCCAGTCATGTGTGCCTGATGTGAAACACCTGGGTGGGATGTTTTTCCTCGGCTATTTCAGTCGCATTGTGTGACATTTTCAGCATTGTCAGACTGAATCTAAAGACGTTAGAAGAACTCACAGGCTGTCTTACTATGGTCTGGGTGTTAAATGGTAGCGAATAAATCCCATAAAAGGTTTACATGTAAAACCCAGACTGTGAATGGACACTTGTTTGTGTTTTTGCTGTTGGATCACACAGATGAAAAGGATTGCCTGGCTCATTTCCGTGGGTAGCAAACTGTTGCAGTATTTATGGACCAGTCTGGTGAACCCTCTGAGACTGCCGCTCCATTTTCCCTCTCCATGCTGTATTTCCTTGGTGACCTCTTAGAAAGCACAAGGTTTTAAGTGAACTATTTATCCAGGTGGCTTCCTCTGGAGACCCGTCCAGACTGCTGCAAGCTCTGCTGTCGGCCCAGAACCTCTGCTCTCCTGCTGGGCTCATCAGGAAAAGCCGCCGTGTTCAGGGCCTCCCCCCCACCCCGGGCCCCGCTGTAGGAGCGCTGCTGCTTTCTGGGCCATAAAGATAAACCTGATTTTCTGACTATTAAACAGTCCAGATTTGCTTTGGGATTTTTTTTTACTCTTTAATGAATCCTTACTGAATTGTTTGATCCTTGATCAGAGTTGTTGGCCTCGCTCCTGCTGATTTGCTTTAGATTTTGTAAAATATCTCTCAGCCCGCTCCTCACGCCGCACCGCCACACCGTTTTGCTACCGCTAAATATCAGAATGTCACAAAGGACATCACAGTAAATATTAGAGAATGAGATGAACTTTATGTACTTTATCTCAATAAAATGAGATAAAGTAGAGTTCTTTTCATTTTTAATCATATCACACAAGGAAGCAGTGTGTTTGAGGTGTTCCCTTAAAATACACCCAGATGTGTTTCCAATTAACTTAAATGTTCATAATTAAAAATCAGATGGTTACAAAGCCATGGTATTATCATCTGGTCTTTCCCAGATTGTTTAAAGGTACAATAGGCTCAGTGTATGCAGACTTCTGAATTTGAAGAAAAAAACAAATATCTAAGAAATTGTCCCTCATTCTGATATCTCGCAAATAGAAACCCTTTGGTACACCCTCACACAACAGTACATGTCTGGTTTCAGCCGTATCTACAATACCTGGAGATGGAAATGTTTTAAAAATGCTCTAAAAAATAAACACTGTCATATGGTTAGGATATGGATCAACATACAGCGCAGGTTTCCATCCCTAAAACTCAGGATTAGAATGAGATGTTTTCTCTTGTGTTGCCTTTTCTTTCTCTCACCAGTGGGACCAGGGTGGAAGTTGAGCCAGGAGGGTGAATATCTTAAGGAGGGGAAGGGTACCCGGCTAAACTAAGAGCTAATGGAGACGCTGCGCTCACCAGGGAGAGTCTTGACCCTGGCCCCTTTTTGTAAAAGCTTTGCCCCTGTGGCAAGCAGCCGCAGGGAGGGGCCGTACCGGTGCGCTCTGGGTGTGTGCGTGTGTTTAGCCAACATCTGTCTGTACTCTGCCAAAGACTGCCGAGGTAATGTAGCCCAGCTCTTTTCACATCTCTCAACACGCTGCAAAGCTACTTTATCCACCGTTGTACTTTGAGCTGAAAGCTCCCAAGGTGACACAAAGGGCGGGCCTGGACGCTGGAGCGTCTGCCTGATGTCAGGCGGCGCTGGGGGAGCTGCTCCCATAGATCCATACTCCCTTTAGCGCCCGTGCAGACTCCATCGATGCCCGCTCAACCTTTTGTAAATCGGAATTTCTTCCCAATGTCAAGTTGTTCCCAATCAATAAGCAGAGAGCAGACACCTCGATAGACACAGATAACTGCTGCTCGCCGGCTGTTTCTCCAGGCTGTAGAGACTGTCACCCTGTCATAATCTGATCAATAAGCAGAGGATGTCCTGGCTCCCTCTGCTATAACACACGGGGGCCTGCCCCCCCCCTGCCCCAGCCAGCCAGCAGCGGAGGGAAGCTGCCCAGCAACTCCCCAAGGTGGATGAATCGGAGATGTTACATGTGAACTGGCTGTCAGAATGATTTTGTCATCTTCTCTCCTTGCCGGTGTTTAAGATGCTGACACACTGTGTTTCTGGTACCGATGTCTTGTTGAAACTGATGGAGGCTTTTAGCTTTTTTTTTTAGACTCCTTTTATCCATTTAAGTGTTCGCTCAAGTGTTACAATTTCTGTGTCACCTGCCACAGATGTCTCCTGGCACTTTCTGCCCACTCACAGCTTCCTGTCAGACCGTCCGATCCGCAGTCTTCCTTTGCTCCCTTTTTTTCTGCTAGGGTCAATAAACAGTGTTTATTTCTTTGGCGAGCTTGAGAAATGAATCGACCTGGCTTTCTCGACCAGACTGCGTGTTCTCCGCGTTTATCTAGACGGGATTAAGCGAGTTTAGGAGCGGGTAGACACATCAGACTGGAGGTAAAATCCAGAGCAAAGGAGGCCAGATCAGATTCAGCTTGAGCTCATTAAAGTTTCAGAGGATGCCAGAGGGAGAATAGGGGAGTCACTGCACTGCCAGGATCCGTTTCCTTTGACTCTGGCTTTGTCATTTTGGATCAGTCCAATCAGACACAGGCCTGTTGTTGACTGGCTCGTCCCTAATGGGGTGATTGGCAACTTATTGGAACTTGATATTAAGAACAAGAGAAACCGGGTCGGCTGGATGCTTTAAAGGCATCTCCTTTCATCTTAACGGACCTGAACAGCGCCGCAGATCCGTCTGGTTAATCACATTCTAATTCTTGTGTGATTGTAATTGAAGACTTCTCCTGAGTAAATATTGAATTATTATTATTATTGTTGTTGTTATTATTATTATTCCTGTTAATAGTAGTAATGGTAAAACTTTTTAATGAACTTTCTACTGTCGCCACATACTTGATCCGGAGGAGAGATTGCTGCAAAATCAATTTTAAGCAATTCCCTGGGCTTCCATTGAAATATTTTACTAGTTGCCATTAAATGTTTAATTAAGTTTGACTTTATTGTACTATAGACTTCTACCTGAATCCTATCATGAAGGATTTGTTTAGGGGATTGTTTTGTTTACAGTTGCAGCAATAACTTGGGGGAAATGAATTTCCTTCACTCAAAATCAAATATTTGAAGGTAATCTCCCTTATGTTGATTTATCCTTTATCCTCTGTTCTATATCCACCCTCTTGTGCACATCGCAATAGAACTTAATCGTAAGAGTGATGGACACACGTGAGATTTTGGAAAAAGTCCTGCAATCTGACTGGTTCCTGCGGGCCGTGGTCCGGTGCAGACCTCTGGGGCTGCGGAGGTACTTACCGTCCACTCCTGCGTGCTTTGATCCTGCTGCAGTCTGACACATGACCACACAGACCCCTGGATGGGCATTAGAGCAGGCTTCAGCACATCCAACATCTGTGCCTCCCAGCACTGCCACTGCTCAAATCATTCATTAAATCAGAACACAAAAAGTAACTTTACTTGAATGCCTCAGCATAAATATTTGATCATGGCTGAGAATAAATCTTTGCCGTTTTGTAGCGTTTCCCCGGCTGCGGGCTCCCCTTATAGATCTTCCTCGCCGGTCTCTCTCTCTCTCCGCCGTTTAGATCCAGGCACATGCTTGGCTTGGTCATTTGTGAAATGGATCTTATGAATTTTTTAGAAAGATTCATAGCTACAATCAGACCTTGTTAGGACTCTCTCACAGAGCTATATCTCACAGCGCTGTACGCACAAATCTGTTGTTCATTTTGCATAGATAATATAGGCAGAAAGAGGTTTTCTCTGTTATCCTGACAGAAGCATTAACGTTTCCTGTATCATAACGCATGTTCCTACATGGCGGACATTTTGGCAACACCATACTGACTCGTGGTTTTTGTTTTGAGTCTATTATAGTCTCACACTGTTTTGTTTTAAAATCAAGTTGATTATAGTGAAGGGTACGGAAATGATCCAGTCCTCATTTTATTGGCTTATTGATGATGTTGCTGTCTTTCTGTCAGTACCAGCAGGCAGCTCAAGCCTATGCTGTGGTTATTTTCTAAGTCAGAAGTGGAAAACTGTGGGAATCCTACATCTAGTTGGAAGGTCAAATAAAATGTGTCGTACACAGCGCGTGAAGATGTGGACAACTGCTTGATTAGTGAAAGGCTGTATTCTACATTCAACTGTTTTCTTTTAATCGCTTCTTATTTGAAGAATGTTGTGCGGGAAAAAATTTTTTTAGGTTAACCTGAAAAATGCAAATATGGTTGCAGGGGTGGGGTGTGGGGATTCACAAGGTGTGGATAACAGCTGGAGTCTAAGCTGTGTCCAGAACATGGACTATAACCTAACTCAACATTCCTTGTGTTAGGCTGCTCCAGAACCACAGGCTCTGTCAGGCTCTGTCAGAGTCTTACCTGGTCCAAGGAGAAAGGCAACTGGACTTTTACTCATGTCCTCTCTTTAGATAAGAGTAAATTTTACCTTTCATTTGGATCTCAGGATGTTTGAAGTCCAGTGTGCAGTCTTCACAGTCATGGATGGTGTGTGGAGCCATGTCACCTGCTGGTGTTGGTCCACTGGGTTGTAGAAAATCCAAAATCAGCACAACACCTTGTCCAATGACCATGGTGCCACTGTGCTTCGTTGACAAGGAAACTGGCCTGACCAGAACCTTTTAGAGAGTCTATGTGTTGTCAGGAGGAAGATGAGAGACACTAGAACCAACGCAGATGATCTGAATGGTGCTATCAACGAGACCTGGGCTTCCTGAACACCTCAGCAGAACCACTTGCTGCTCCTCTCTATGCCACGCTGCACTGATGCAGGGATATATGCAAAAACTGTTCAGTGGGCCAACATCGCTGTACTAAAAAATTTCTTTCACTTTTAATATTACATTTTTTTCTGTGAATATGAGTTTTGTGTTTTTATTATCTGTCGGCTGCGATCATCAAAAGGATTTGAAACTAAAGCCTGATCTATATCACTCTGCATGGGATGGATCTGTATGATGTATTACCGGAATTAGTGGAATGAAATGTTTTCAGTGACGTTTTACATTGGAGATGCACTTATGAATAAAAGAAAATTCCTCCAGCAGGTATATGTCCACCTTCATATCAACACCTGACTGCATGTTTCCAGGTCATGATTGTCTTTCCACCAGTACACCACATATGATTACTTAAAAAAGAGAGAAACTAATGTTATTAAGACCCAAAATTACAGAACAATGTCAACATGGAACATATAATAAAATCAGTTCTATGAGATGGTCACCTCTCTTAACTTTCACACCTTTACAGATCTTTTTCAACTTGTCAAACTAAAACAGTGACAGGATCGTCCAGAATCCAGCGGTGGTACAAGCCACAAAGATTTTCAAGCAATGTCTCCTCTGTTGTCTGACAAGAGCTCCTGACCTCTTCCCCCAGCAATCATTCAAGCTTTGCTATTCTAATCTAATTTAAAAGATCACCGTCTCCATAATATGGTGCTGCAGCAGCGGTGGTGTGTTTTGTTATATCTAAGCTCAGAGTCAGCTGGTTGAAAAAAGTGCTTAAAGATGTGAAATGCATACCATGTACAGTACTCATATGAATAAACTAAGATGTACCGTTGAAGTGGTTTAAACTTGAAGTGAAGATTTAGACTTGTTTATATATATATATATATATATATATATATATATATATATATATATATATATATATATATATATATATATATATATATATATATATATATAAAATAACTCTAAAAGCAGTAAGGTTTAACACACACTTTGTTGTTTTTATCATTTATATAACCTTCTCATTTAACACCCAGTTACCAGTTTATGAAATATGAAAATTCTCTCTAGATGCTCCCAGTATCTAAATACAAACATTTTAAAACATGCTTTTGATTTAAGATGAGCCGTACCTCCTTTTTTCCATGCCTTTCTTTGCTTTTTGTCTGAAGCTTTTGTGGCTTTCTTCACTGTGAAGACGAGCTGCATTAGAAACAGATATTAATTTTCTAACTAAATCAGAGTTTGAAATCCAAATCATCTTAGCCCAGTATGTTACTAACCTGACAACAGCCAGCTGCATGTATCGCTCCGCCTAGCTCCACTCACATACATCTGGGACACGGCTCATTGAAAATGATTTCCCCAACCAAATTTTTGGTCTGGCCAATCAGGACGCAGGGCGGGTGTTTCATGGATGTGACGTAGTGGAGAAGCCACCGTGAGATTCCAACAACAATGGCGGCTCGCATCGAGGAGCAAGCGTTAGCATTGATGCTGCTATTTCTTCCGTGTTGTCCAATCTACCTAATATTGTTTCATTAAAAGAACATCAGAGAACGGCTCTGAAGGCTTTTGTTGGTGGAAACCATGTTTTCGCCCTTCTCCCGACCGGATTTGGCAAGTTTTGTTTTCCGGGGCGCGTACGCGGACACGCCCCGGAGCGGTTAGCGGTTAGCGCTAACCATATTGGGAAGCCTATTAGTCCTCAACGCGGTCAGCCCGGGATCGACTCCGACCCGCGGCGCTTTGCCGCCTGTCTTCCCTCTCTTCCTGTCAGCTCACTGTCAATAAAAGGTGTGCCACTAGAGTGTTTCCCGCAGGAATTTGCTTATGCGAGGCGGACCGACTCGCGCGGGGGGGGGTGGATGACTTTTTCTCCGCGGACCGGGGGGGGGGGGGGGGGGGGGTGGACGACACGTTTTCCGCGGACCGGCTCGCGGAGCGGAGGGGGGGGTGGACGACACGTTTTCCGCGGCCGCCTCGCCAAGATAGCGCTGCGGGAAACCCTGCACTAGAGCCGCAAACACATAAAAAAAAAAAAAAAAAGGTTTTTTTTTTCCGGCGTCGATCTCATCAGCGTCACGGGTTAGCTTCGGTGTGAGTGGTTGAAATAGCACGTCGATAAAGATGACAGACAAGTGGCTTATCCAATCATATGCAAGGAGTTTTGATAAGGCCCAGCCTTCAGTAAAGGCAATTCCTATGGCGGTGTCCCAGATGTATGTGAGTGGAGCTAGGCGGAGCGATACATGCAGCTGGCTGTTGTCAGGTTAGTATGTTACACCCTTATTAAACACATTGTACTACCAAGTCACCTTCATGCATTCTCCTCCTTCCCTCATCTCAAACTCTCATCAGTCTGACTGAACTACATCATCAGCTCGCTAAAAGGCTGCACAACTCTCATAGCTGTCACTTTTCTCTGCAGGATCTCTTTTCATGTCTTCTCCCAAAAAAAAAAAAAGATTCAGGAAGCTGTTGTTATGAAGCCGTTTACCCAGAAGAACCTTTTAATGTCACCTACAGGATTCATATGTTATTAGACAAGGGCTCAGATAGAAGGCAAAACCAGGCCAGCGAAGTAAAAGCAGCTGAAGTCATAGGAGTGACGACATGTTGTTTCTGTAGAACCAGCCCTGAATGGGCGGGGGGGGGGGGGGGGGGGGGGTCTTTTTGGTTCCTGAGTGACAGCTCACATCCAAATAGTGCAGTGATATGTGATGCTAAATGAAGCGGCTAAACATGTCTTTAAATGAGTGGACAGCCTTCTGGCCTTTCATCAAATCTGTAGCCCCCCCCCCCCCCCCCCCCCCCCCCCACCCCTCCAGCCCACCCCTTCAAACCCCGCTGTTTGAACTCATGCTGTTCAGGGCCTCCGGACCCTCAGAACAGGGCCCAGCTAATGGAAAGCTTTCAAGGAAAAAGGCCGGAGGAAGATGTCAGCTCTCGTTTGGCCCCCACCACACAAAAGTCTTGACACATGCCGTTGTAAACCAGGGCAAGAAACTGAAAATAACACTTTCCACACCTTCTATGCACCCGCCCACTTGTCTCTGTCAATCTGCAGTTACATCCTCACTCTAAAATCTTTTACTAAAGCCAGTGGACAATATATTCATTATTTAGATTTTTTTAATATGGGTACTGAAAATATTGCTTGTTATAATAATCATAGTGTGTTTTTTGTAAAATAAACATCTGATTCTTCCTTGCTCTGTAATGTTGTGGGAACCAGCAGACGCTGGATCAAGTGTCTTGAGTTCCTGTTGCATTGCTTTAAGCTTTGAGAGGTTTCTCACCTCCACTGAGCGGGTTGACGCCGATAGTTAGAAGTGTTGATGACTGGACAGAGAAAATATTGCTATAGTACAATAAAGTCAAACTTAATTAAACATTTAATGGCAACTAGTAAAAATATTTCAATGGAAGCCCAGGGAATTGCATCAAATTGATTTTGCAGCAATCTCTCCTCCGGATCAAGTATGTGGCGACAGTAGAAAGGACCAACACCTTTTTAACAGGAAGAGATCTCCAGCAGCTCCTTATGAGCGACAATCTAATGAGTCTGGCTGCAGGTTTAGAGAACAGGAAGTAGACAAAGCACAATAGAGAACCACTGGGGCAGGAATACTTTCTATAGAGAGAAAAACAGAGGAAGAACACTAAGTTACTGACAGCAATTACTCAAACACTAGCTCACACACAACTGAATATTAAACCAGGAGATCTTCGTGTAGAAAGATGTCCTATTTTCCCAATGTCAGATTTTATACCTGACAAGACTCTTCCTATTTTAGGTCAGTTAGGATTCCCCAAATGATAAAACTTACAGAATGGCAAAATATTGAGAGGGGGATTTATTAATTACAATTAATTAATAGTTTTATAGGTTGATTGTTGTCAATTCACAGCATTTATGTGAAATAGAGGAACTTCCGAGGGTGCATTTAAAGGCAACATCTCAAACACACTTGTTCCATGTGTGTAATCATGGAAAGCCTCACAAATTCACCCAACATATAACAAATAGAATTGCAGAACTCTGCAAGTCTGCTTCACACTTGGTTAAGTTTTCAAAGACCTGAAGGTGCCAGGTTCATTTGTTTACACAGCTCTATGGACGTTTAAACAACTTGGGGGTGTCCAGTCATACTGTTCACAAAGGAGGCAGGTTCTGTGTCACGTGATCGTTTTTTGGTGGAAATGTCCAACGCCAGAACATAAAGCAAAGTGCAGGCTGGAGCTGGTAAGAGCAGGGTATTATCCAAGTTCTGTAGCCTAACTGGCCTGAAAGTGCACCCAGAGAGGAAGACGGCATTGCTCCAAAAGAAACATGACACAACTGGTCTGACAGAAATAATACTGAAGTATTGGGGGGGGGGGAAATCCCCATTTTTATGTTTGGAGGAAACAGGCAAGCCAGAAAACCATCCCAGCCATGAAGCACGGGGGTGACAGCATCATGTTGAGAGTATGTAGTCCCACAGGAGGGACTGGTGAACTTCACAAAATAGATGGCATCATGAGGACAGAACACTATGTGCAAATATTGATGCAATGTCTCAAAATATTAACTAGGAAATTAATGCCTAGACACAACTGGTCTCCCAAAGGAACATTGACCCAAGGCAAAGTAGCTTAAATGCGCATGGCACAAGTTTTGAAGTTAAATATTATTTATTTTCTTTCTGGTACATGCCTCCTACAATTGCCCTACGTTTAAAATGAGTTAGCCTCTATTTACCGCAGTTACCTCTATAGGCTCCATCAGTGAGTTCATGAGAGAGTGACTCAGGCCGAATCCTCTGGGTGTGTCCGTGGGTTTGACACGCTGCACGCTCTCGTTCACCTGCTACTTTCTTGAGTCTTTGTCGTTATTGATGCATTAGCGAGAAACACGGGCTAACTTCAATATTTATAGCTTTCTCATCTTAAAACACATCACACTTCTAAACAAAAGACCTGCGCAGTCGCAGCGGCAGAAGCTTTTTCTCTAGCCCCATGCATGTGCACAACACTGCTGTCATTTCAGCTTGTCACCAGAGGGGGCAGAAATCTGGAACTTGTGCTATGTACCTTTAAGGACAAGGGAGTCCATGTTTTTGAGGGGACATAACAAAGCCCTGATCTCTGTCCCAGAGAATGTTTTGGGCAGAGCTGAAAAGTTGTGCGTGAACAAGGCGGCCTACAAACTTGACCCGGCCACAGCGGTTCTGTCAGAAGCAATTCCACCAAACTATTGTGAGAAGCTCGTGGAAGGGTAAACAAAACGTTAACGCAAGAGTTTAAAAGGTTATTCTACAAAAATAAAGTAAATATGTGTAAATGTCTAAAATTCAAAGATGGTTCAAACAATTCATAACTTTTCTGGGATTTATAATGTCTTGCAAAAGTATTCACTAGTTAATGTTAAACATTTAATTCCATTATATCAATTGGAAATGATTGTTAAAGAGTTTTCTCTCCTTCATTTACAGAGCATGCCTACAACTTTGAGGATGTTTTATGTTTTCATTGGGGGGCAAACAACATATACAGTGAGGCCAAAATAACAACCTAACCTTCAAGTCTAAACACAGATTGGGTTGAGGTCTGGACTTTGACTAGGCTGTTCCAAAACATTCCTGTAAAGCACTTCACTGTCGCTTTAGTGGTATACGTGGGTCATTGTTCTGCTGGGAGGTGAACCTCCATCTCTGTGTCTAATCACAGCCCGGGCGGACTGACAGGTTCCGCTCAAGAACATCCCATCTTTCCCTCTGTTCTGTGTTCATGGACATTATTTTATAATCGGGTCCTGTTTTAAACTTCTCCACATCTTCCTCCCTGGTCTGTCTGCCCTGCTCCTTGGTCTTCATGATTATGTTTGTTCACTGGCGTTCTCTAACTGACCTCTAATGCCTTCAAAGAACAGCTAATTTACACTGAGACTAAATTACACACAGCTGGACTTTGTTTACAGATTAGGTGACTTCTAAAGCCCGTTGTTAGCAGCGTTGGACAAAAGGGGCTTGAATAATATCACTTTTATTTGAAAACCCCATGGCCCACGTGTTGTTCTCCTTCCATTTCACAATAATGTTTAATTGGTAGGCGCGTGGCTGCTAATCGGTGTATCGCGTATGAACGTGTGCGTGTTAGTGAGAGCGACTGGGTGAACGTGTGTAGTGTGAAGCGCTTTGAGCGATCGGTGTAATTAGGCAAGATAAATTCAGTCAGTTTGCTATTTACTGTTCTACTTTGTGTTGATGTGTCACCTAAAACCCAATAAAATACATTAAAGTTTGTGGCTGTAACGTGGCTAAATGGGAAGACATTCACAAAGCAGGAAGACTTTTACAAGGCCCATGCAACAGATAGCTCTTGTTTTAGGTGTGATGGTTCTATCGTGTTGCAGATTTAGGTTTTTTCCATACTTTCCGTGCAGGATGATTTTATTGTACGTGTGCTACTATGAAACTTAATAAAGAATACGAAACATTCCCTCTTTCTCAGAGTCCCAATGCTCTCCAGGAGGAGCACTTCTCACCCCAAAGTGGTGGACCGTCCTGTCTGACGCGCTCAGCCTGTCAGCTGCCTCGCTCGCTCATGTCTCTTGTTATTATTTTCCTCTCTCTCATCGTGCTGCCGCTTCTTTGCTGCATCATGAATTATTTGTGCCTGCGCCTTGTTGCTTGATGACAGCTGTGCAGTTGGTTTGCAGTCTGTTTTTCAGATCAGGTGAATAATGAATAAGCCTGTGCAACAAAAGAGCCGTGTCCTATATGAGCCCCGGCTTCTCCTCTTGTGTCGCAGCTCAGTTGGTGTGTCAGCCTAAGGGGGGGGGGGGGGGACTTTTTCCATATAGAAAACATAAACAGAGGGTGTAAAACAGTTGGGTTGTCTATCTGCTGTCTCATCTTTCCTTCTTTGCTCCCATTAATCAGTGCTTGGGCTCTACAGCCTGCTGTCAGTGATCCTGCATCTCTATCGGGTTATCTCTTCCCGGAGCCTGTCAGACCTGTGTGAAATCTGCTGAACAGAGCATGACAGCAAATACCGCATTATTATTACAGTACACACAGCAGGCGAGCTCACCCTCAGGGGAAATAATCACATTTACTCTCTCTGTCTCCTCTCACAGAAACTACAACATCAATCAGTCAGTGTTTTCTACATATTAACGCTCACGTCAAACACTTGTCAGCTACCTGAGTGTATTCTCCAATCCAAGACACGTTTGCTGAGAGTTTTTACAATCTTCACTGTATATATTTGGGGATGCCAAAGATATTTAATATTTTTATTATTCAAAGTTATTAGCAACAAAGGCGTACTGAGAATAAAAACACGGTTCAGTAATGAAGCACAGGTTTTTGGGGGGGCAAGGCGAAGAGAAAAACATCTAATTCTGTTATGTTTGATCAATGGCATCTAAAGAGACTCAAGAACCAGGCTGCTGATAATAAAGGTTGTGGTGGATGAGCGACTGGAGAGATTTTTACATGGGTTCAGCCTTGTATCACAATACCATGATGGATACTGCTGTGGATGCTGAGGCTGAAGCGAACAACGGTGAGAAAAACTCATCATCAGGACTTTGTCTGGGATGGATCTGTTTCCTGTCCTGCTTTCTCTGCAGATTTGACAGCCGTAAAATCATCACCTTCCTAAAATAATGGCCTATGTCACTTTTTGCCAAAAATTATCTTTTAACCTAAATCAACTTCACAACTTCTTCCCGTATTATTTAGTGTTTTCTGAAGAACCTGAAAAAAATGACATAGGCCATTATTTTTAAGAAGGTGACGAAATGATGAATAGTAAAGATGCAGTACTCTGCTTGTATCGCTTTAAATAGAACGTGATTTGCCGTAGCAGTGATACGGCACACAGTCTGAGCTGCTCCTCTGGTTCTGATTCTCTTTGCTCTTCCTAGAACCGACCCATTCCCATCACCCACCCACAGCAAGCCAGTCTTATGTGTGTTTTTAAACATGAGTTTAAAACCAGACCAGGTGAATTGCAGGTTTTATTTATTTATGCACATAGAAATGTTTGGTTTTCCACAGAATTCTAGTTGTGAAGATCTAGTAATCATTCCACCAGCCACCCTAAATATGACAGAGCACAATAAAACTCTTGAAAGGCTTTTTATTATTATTATTATTATTATTATTGGTGCAACACCTCTTTGAAAACTTTTTCCAGTACAGACTGAGGCGAGTCAGAGAGGAAAGGGGGAAGTTTATTCATGGATGAAATCCTTGCAGAGATGTCTGGTGGCTCTGGAACAGCCATACAGACTGCATGCAAACACCTCTAAAGGGAAAGCTATTAAAAAAAAGAATTAAAAAAAATTACATGCAAATAAACAAGAATTAAAAAACAGCAGAAACACATACAAGCAGATATATTAAAAGAAAATCCAAATGTGACAAGGCAGGTGATGGTGAAAACTGGGTTTTATCTCGATTAGATGCATCAAAAAATAAAATAAAAAATGAAAAAGCAAAATGAATAGAAAAGCTGAGCATGACATGTTCTATATGTGACAAAATATATCTTAACTGGGTTTCATTAATTTGATAGAAAAACCCTTAAGAATAATTTTTCTTTCAGTCCTTTTTGTCACAGTGGTCTCAAAAACAACAATAAAAAAAACACAATAAAAAAGTATTTTTGTTTTAGTCATTTTCAAAAAAAAATTGATGCGGGGAAAAAAAAGAACTTAATCCAACAACAAAGTGGGTCTCTAAAAAATCTCTCTTCATGTCTAATCTCAGATTAATAATAGATCATCCCAAACCACCAAAACCCTGACCTTGATCTCTCTAATTGCACAACTATGTCTGTCAGGAGAAATGAATCCATTCGCATCCCTCCGTCTCCAGCAGCCCATGCGTGTGTGATGGTGGGCACGGATGAGGCTGCGCCATGCGTGTTGCCGAGGAGCACGCACTCATGGGCCTGCAGACGCGGGCCTCGGTGTCAACCCTCAGACTGCCGTGTTCTGATTGCTCGGCCTCTCTGATCGATCCAGCCGGATTCTATTCATATTTGATATGCCTTGGGGCGGGAGGGAGGGAAGGAGGGGATGCTTTAAAGGCAAAATAACCCGCCTGTGCCCTTGGAGGAAATCTGGCCAGCCCGATGGTTTGTTTAAGGAGTTTTCCTTGAAAAGGGCTCTCTCTGAGATTTCACTGGAGGATCTCCATCCTCGGAAGGAGAAAACGCCGGTCAGCGTGGTCAAACGGAGCAACGAGAGGAGCTCCGTGAAATTAGCCTGGCAGTGACACGTCAGGCTCGCTTATTTTAAAGCATCGTGGTCGGCCGGTGGCTGGATCCGGCCTCACAGAGCTAAAAGCACCTAATGGCAAAACTGGAAATCCCCCTGCAGAACATCACGGAGTCTGCCCACCTTGTTTGGTCTTGTTCCAATTGAAAGACAAAAGTGATCGTTCCCTTTTGTTTGAAGGAGATCCATAAGGATGTAAACTCCATAAACTCCAGTAAGCCCCGCTCCAAATGAGAAGGACTTCCTGTCCTCCTTCGGTCGGCTCGACTTGGCCTTTAAAATATTCAGCACTTTCGCAGGCATGGATCTTGTACGAGTTAGAGAGGAAGTGAAGCGTTAAAAAAAGAAATCCTTGTGAGTCACTGATTTCAATCAATGTTGAGGAAGGGTGTCGTCACCTCTCTCTTGGTTTTTCTTTGTTGCAGTCTTCGCACAGCTCCGGTCCGAGGTGTTAATCCAATTTATTACCAGCATGAATGTTGTGTTAATTTCAGCCTTTAATCCACTATGCAGGAGATCCTTTCCTTTCTCGGGGTGCAATGATGTTGCAGCATAAGTAACATTTTAAAAACAAGGTCTGGGAGCACAGGTTTAAACGAATCTTTGATTTTTCTCTCAACAAGAACAGGTTTAAAGACGCACATACCTGCTGAAACCTCATATGCAATAATAGCCTTTTGAAACAAGCTGCTGGCATCAACCCTCCTGGTCATCTGGCCACTCTATCAGAAATGGCAGAGCTCGTTTAAAAAGGTAGGTTCCCCTGTCAGAAACTGGGCTTTCAAGCACTACGCAGTTCATTTTTTGTGACCATGGAAGCTTCCTGTCAGGCAACACCGTCCCTTTAAAAACCAGATCTGAGGCACGTTTGGGAACGAAGGTTGTGTCAAAGTTTCAAACCTCTAGCCGGATTTAAGGTGAAGTGGAAGAATTTAGATTTAGTCATATTTCTTCATTATTAAATCAACTTTTAGAAAGGTCCAAGTACCACAGATCCAAGGGAGACCCTCAGTATGATACAGCCACCGCCATGCCTGGCAGTTTGTGGGCAGTAGGCTACTTAGGATTGAAGGCTTCACCTTGACTCCTCTGTTTGTTCTTGGCATTTTGACATCTCAAACTGTATCCTGGAATTAGGATAAAGTGTGAAATATGTATTGTTTTTCCTCTCCCGCCCCAAATGTGGCTTCTATCTTTCCACATAGTTAAAGGCAGCGCCCTAAACCGTGTCAGGCGGGGTCCTCGGCAGCAAGGCCTCAGTCAATCGTTCCCCTGAAATGTTTGTGATGTATGTGATAGATGGTCGTACTGGAACTGTAATTTCCCTCTGATTCTGATTCTGATTGTGGCCAAACAGTTGAAGCTTTGCCTCATCTGACCACAAAGCTTCTCTCCACAGCATGCTTTTAGCCTGTTCAGCTGCAGGTGTCCACGTTGGAGCATCTTCTGATTTAGGACAGTTTATTCCTAAACATCCAAACCTATTTCCTTTAATCTTAGCGGGACAGTTTGGGTCAGATAGTTCAAACGTTGACACGGTTTTTCCATCCCAAACATGCAAGGATGGTCCAACCAAATTATTAAAAGCTAAGTAGTATCACACCCACACCAATGTGCTTGCCTGCTTCTGAGTGGAGCTGCTATCAGTCGGCCACACAACAGGTTGCCACTTTTTATTAAGTGTTCCCCCCTTGAACAGACACATCATGGGAATCCTCTTGTTTGTTTTGCTGTTGAAGTTTTCGACTTTGCAAGATAAAAATCCAGAGTGTGCTTTGTGGACACAATCCCATCCCTCCAGGATCCCCACCCCCAAAGAAGAAAGAAAAAAAAAAAACAGCAATGAGGGCAAAAGGGTATTTGGTTAACGGTTAGATCTGTTCAGATTGTTGAAGGTGCAAACACACGGCTGCAGTGGTCAAAACAAACAGGAGCCTCTGGGCAATCACAATCACAGCAGCAAGATGCAACGTTAAGTGCCCCCAGCCCTCCACACACACACACACACACACACACACACACACACACACACACACACACACACACACACACACACACACACACACACACACACACAGCTTTTATCAGATGTCATTTACTCTTTTTTTAGATTGCACATTAGTTTGGTTGGACATCAACAGAACTTCATTATGGAGGGGAATAAACCACTTCGCTTTATAAATGGAATTTATAATAGAAAAAAAAAATCATTTTTGTGTAAAATTGATTAAAATGGTCTGCACCTTTAAATTTGTGCGAGGTCGAAATCGAGCAAAACCTCAACCCCGCTTTTAGCAAAAAGGTGTTTATTTTATTAATAATAATAATAATAAGAAGAAGAAGAAGAATGGAGTCCCGTTGATTCTGTGCCTGTAGCGCAGATGCCTGCGGCTGGGGGAGCCAGGCCGTTAGAATCAGAGGCGGAGAGACAGAGCAGCTCGGTTTACCCACATCTCTGCCAGCTGGAGACAACAACACCTCCAGCCTCAGCAGAAAGCGCAGATCCTTATCAGGTGCTTTTATTGTCTGTTTAACACAGTTATTTCAATCATGCTTTATCTGAACACATCTGCCATTTTTCTTCTTATTTTCTCTCCGCAGTCCACAGCTTATCTTTGGCTTTTCTGGGGCCTGTTTATTTAAAAAAGAAAAAAAAAAGACGAAAAGAAATGCGCGGAAGGATTCTGTCATTAGTGTTGCTCAGGTCTTTTCACTGCAGCCATAAATAATACAAATTAAAATTAGAACAAAAACTACGTTGACGGGACTCAGATCTTTCTGGTTGTTTTTGTTTTAAATCGAGAATGGAACAGTGTGTATCTTGATCCAGAAGAAACGCTGTTTTCTTCCTCCGTTGCTGTCCAGGTTGGCCCCCTGCGTTTCCAGGGGGAGATGGGGGCCCATAAAGCAGCGTCCAGGTTCTGCAGCTGTCCTCCGGCTCATTTCAGTCCGTGCTGCGTCTCTTTGTGTCTCCTCAGGTCCACTTTCCTCTGGAAGCCTTTCCCGCACAGGTCGCAGGCGAACGGCTTATATCCGGTGTGCTTCCTGCTGTGCGTGATTAGGTTGGAGCTCTGGCTGAACGCCTTCCCGCAAACCTGACATTTGTGCGGCTTCTCGCCTGGAGAGGAAAAAGAAAACAAACTATTTAGATATTTACTGGTATTACTTGTCAGTAGAAATAGGGGATTACGCTGGGATTGCACCAAATCCTAAAGCTATATGACGGAATTGAATGTGAGTTTTTTACTGAGCTGCTCCCAGGGCCTGGCGGAAGGGCTCATCTTTTAGAAGCTCAACTGTTTGCGCCATGGCAGAGGCGCTACTGGTGCGCTCTGGTTTTACTCGCCTGTGTGGATGAAGGTGTGCTTCTTCATGTCGGACTTCTGGTGGAACCTCTTCCCGCAGTACTGGCACGGGTAGGGCCGCGTGTCCGAGTGGATGAGCAGGTGCGTGGAGAGCGTGGAGGAGCGCTTAAAACTTTTGCCGCAAATTTTGCAGTCGAAGCTTCTCTCCTGAAAGGTGCGCAAAAGTACGTCAACGTTTTGCGCGTTTTTAACCCCCTCTCTGTCTCGCGCTCTGTGCGCACTCACGCTGACGGAGAAAGGCTGCAGGATGTGGTTTCGGCGACGTTGTATACCTGTGAGTGCACGGCCTTGTGTTGCTCCAGGCTCACGGCGTGGCCGAACGTTTTGCCGCACATGTCGCAGGCGAAGGGCCTCGTGCCGCTGTGCGATCTGCGGACGTGCACCTCCAAGCCGTGTGGGGTGGAAAACACCTGATCAGCAGAAAGGAACATGACATGAAAAGACGACGAAGGACAAGAAGGGCAACATCCTGCCGAAAAAAAAAAGAAAACACTGCGCGCCCCGAGCTGCTGATTTTCGCTTACTGTAACAAAACAGTTGAATCCAAATTGAATGATTCCGAAAGATTTCTGATTTACTGTGATGGTGACGTTGTGCGATCCTCACCTTCCCGCACTTGACGCACTTGTAAGCCCCGTTCAGAATGAGGCTGGGACAGAGCAGGTCAGGCCGGGCCTTCCCATCGGGAGCCTTCCCGTGCAGGGCCGCCTCAGGGAACAGCAGCGCGCCAGCGTGCCTCCTGTAGTCCGCGTAGGGCTCCTCTGCCAGAGCCCGCTCTCCAAACACAGCCGGGCGGCTGCTCCTGTCCGCGTAGAGCGCCATCACCGCCGGGCTTGTGTCCACCTCCAGGCCGGCATGCAGGCTGCGCTGCGCCAGGGGCCTCTGCAGCTCCAGCCCCTGGCCCGGGTAGCTGCTCCAGGCATACGGCCGGAAAGAGACAGTGAAGGGCTGGGCTTCATCCAGAGGAGACAGCGATTTCTCTGAGTCAACTGGAGGAGAACAGGGGAGATGTCATTAGGCTATGGGGGCCCATGGGCCTCAGAGGGCCACGATGATAGGAGGAGGGATCAGAATTCGCCTTAATGAATGTTGTGGAATACTAAAATATCAGTTTGAAATGAAATATAATTTATGGCGAATCAATGAAGGAAAGTGTGAGTGTGCTTCCTTTTTTGTTATTATTCATTACTGTAATAACTAAGGTGCAATAATCTATTTAATACACTGTGCTATAACCCGTGCAATAATCCTGAAAGAAGTGACTTCTGCTGCTATCACCAAGTGAATAGATGTATATATATATATATATATATATATATATATATATATATATATATATATATATATATATATATATATATATAACCGTGAATGTACATATGACATCATCTGCCCACTCCGATTTCTTTTGGATTTTTATTCTTATTTTTTTCATTTTCTTTTTCATCCACTGTATATATGGATATACACTGTATATAACTGATGCACCTTTTCCTACTTTTGGCACCTTCTTCTGACTATTGATTGACTACTGAGCCGATGGGACAAGTGAATTTCTCCAACGTCAGGTCAATAAAGCCTATCTTATCTTATCTTATCTTATCTTAACTTATTAAAACGTTTCTCCATAAAATGTCGACGAGCTTTCTCTTTTGATCAGATGGAAAAAGATTATGAGGATTTTTTTATTGTAATAAAAGATGGAGGCAATTTCTAAAATACTTTGAACGATTAGATGCGGTCGTGTTAGATTGGGCTATGTATAAGGTGTAAGCTTCTATTTATTCTATTCTCTTTTATTCTATTTTAAACGTGGCTTCTGCGGAATACTTGTTTTCTTTGGAAAACGACTCAATATCCAAAACAAGAGCAGTGTGTGTGTGTGTGTGTGTGTGTGTGTGTGTTGGGTTTAGTACCAGGGGACGCGGATGGAGACGGGGGCCGCCAGAAATCCTCATAATCCGTGGAGCGAGCGCAGAAACTGTCGGCGCAGCTCAGCGGAGACCTGGGGGAGAAGTCAGCAGCGTCGCCCGGGTGGGAGGCCGGAGAGAGGCCGTACCGGTCCGCCGACAGGTCGGCGTCCTCCTCCGGGAGCTTATCGGCATCTGAAGTGGGTGCGCAGAGGGAGGACAGGCAGCATCTTAACGGGGGTTGATCCATAAGGCCATTTTGAACAGATTGCTGAAGCTGGCTTCAGGTTATGTGGAAATATTAAAGATAAAAAGAAGGCTTCGACAGCACAGTAATAAGAACACTTTTCGATAAATTTAAGAATAAAACAGAACTTTATTCCTCCAATAATATTGATTAGAATGGATTTAATGTTAACGTTTAATTTTACTAAAATGCCAATACTTTCAAATTGTTGCCTAATGCAACATGTTTTTTTATTTCTGCATTGTGATTATGTCTCATTTTTTTTCCGATTCAGAATGGACTCTCTCTTTTTACTGCGCAAGTTTGTTTATACAACTAAAGGCGCATTTACAATAATCCAGATCTTAATTAGATCCATTTGGTTTACATAGCGCCAGTTCACAAAAAAGTCTAATTATTTTACAAAACAAACAGGTCCAACTTATATCCAACTATGCAGGAATATATAACGAAACCAAGCCTTCTAGCGTTTATGCAATGCAATCATTCATACAGACTCGGATTTGAAACATATACCGCCCAGATTGATTAGAATTACCAGAATAATCTGATCCAACGAGCTGTAGCTTTCAACTAAAAATCAAACCTGAGCATATGTGCGCTAGGATGGTGTCCAGCTTGCTGTAATCATCCTCCAAAGTCCGTGGTTGGTGGTAGCTGTGCGCCTTCTTGCTCTTCACCAGGAAGGAGCGCGGCATCTTTGCGCACAGGTGATCCAGCTGCCGGGCAGAAGGCGAGAAGGAGGAGACCTGATGGGTACTGTCCTGTTTACAGATTTGATTTCAACCACTTACATCCCGAGCACTTTAAGAGATTCCCACATGTCAACAGAGCATGCGCGCAGAGTCCATCCCGTCTGCCAGGTGTCGCTCAGACAGGTTTGTCACCTTGGCTATCCTATCCGCCCGCTGAGCGGCAGCAGGTAAAAAGCAGAGCGCCTCAGCGGGGGCAGCTTCTCGTCACGACTCTTTTTTTCCCCCCCACTCATCGTCTTTCACCTCTGCTCCGCTTTGATGACAAGAGACAGTCGTAGAATGAGCCGCTGATGACTTAAAGAGTTCTAACTATTTAACTATACAAGTTCAAACTCTCTGTTCTCATTGTAGTGGCATATCCAAAGTGTCCAGAGCTGCGGGTCCCCTATAGAGCAGTACACCAGTAAAGAGGAGCGAAACGCGCTTCATCAACCTTTCACTTACTCAAGCAAGGGAGGAGGACGGGGGCAGGGACAGGGGAAACGCGAGGCGCGCCCCAGTGCGCACCGAGCTTAGATTAGAAAGTAGAGGCAAACCAAAGAGGTGGGGGAATCTCAACAGATTGCGATTTCTCTATTAGTGCTGATGCAAATTACAGTGTCTGCAAGACAATTTCAGAAACTTTAGTCATGGCGTGTGTAGAGACGTGCTGATGAGCAGAGCGCCTCGGTGGCGCTCTGCTCACCAGCTGCCTGGTGTCACGCAGCGGACGTTTTTCAGTGTCCTCACGCCACGGTCAGTTTCTTATTGCACTGCTGCTGTTGTCTTCTGCGCCAGACACCAATCAGAGCGCCGCAGCAGCGTCATGACGCACAGATGAACAAAGTCGGGTTTGAGTCAGACTGTGAGGCGCAGGCAGGCCCGTTAAAGGTGGAAACGGCGTCCTGCTTCAAGGCGCAAAAGAAAATCTCACTGTTGTAGGATTTCATTGCTTTTCTAATTTTAATTTACAAAGAAATGACGGGAACAAGATCCCATTCATCCTGTCAACCTGAGCTCATCCCGTCTGTCGTGAGCTGCTATTACATCTTCACCTGCATAATGAGGGACAGGAAATCAAATGTCAACGATTACAGCTACCCGGACACGGTGGCAGCGTAGATATGACGCGATAAAAGCGGCAGCAGCCGCAGGAGGAGGAGGAGGAGGAGGAGGAGGAAGAGGAGCAGGGCCCCGCTGGCAGCCGACGCCCGGTGGGAGGACGGCACACGGGCTGACCACATCTGGACTAATGGTCTCTGCATGGAACACCTAAACAAAAAAGGAACACCAGAATTTCAGGCGTTGCACTGAGATCACTGGCGGGTTTTGCACATGCCGCTCCATTCTGCGTCAGATAACATATTGCCACCAGAATCAAGTTTCCACAAACCATCAGGGATCGATTGGTGTATTAACTTTCCATCCGGCTGCATAGAACCATGTTTTCATGCTTGCTAAGAACCAAAGAGAACCGGTGTTGTGCGAAATTAAGTTCCCCCGTGATAATATGTTCCCCCAACACCGGAACACCTTTTTTGTGTTTTCACAAATAGGCTTAGGCTACCACATTTTTTTCTTTAAATACATCTCGAACTACAGGCTGCGTTGGAAGGAGCCCATAGAAAAATTGCTGGGCCATAAGTGGAATATAGTTTTTTTTTTCTGGCACCCACTGATGCCACTGAGCCCAGGTGGTGAGCCCATGTTAGTCCATCTTCAACCTGCCGCTGATTTAGACGTGTTGCCAGGTTGGGACGCAATATTCAGGTTTAACAGCAAACCCCTGGACAGAAATGGCTCCTGTCCAAGCCCTCCTTTCAGTTTGGGTCTTACACCTTTAATGCACCCCAGAGACATCAAATCTCCGCAACTTATTTTTTCTCTTTAAGCCTTTAGTTCTTTTTTTAGCCGTATCTTGTCCCTGGTCGTGTAACGTTCATGCATAAAACGGCAAATGTGAGGCGGACTAACGGGACACGCTGCCATCCCAAATACTCAGGCTTAACGCAGGAGAATCCACGCAAACAGGCCCGTCTATGACAATAAATGGGATCCTACACATTTCCACATTTTGAAAGCATTGTATTCCAGCTGAACTGTTGCCGTCGTGATTTAAGCCCTTTATCAGAATTACCCCCCCCCCCCCCCCCCCCGCTAAATTCAGCTTTCAAACTTTTCCAGAATGTGAAAGACACAGATGACTCATGCCTGCCACACCGCGTCAGTCTGCGACTTTACTGACTTCTAGTAAAGGTCAGGACCAGATCCAGCAGCAGATAGGTCCGTTCACTGGAGGCTGGTTCCCCCTTCATCTGCCAGCTATAAATCAAGACATCTACTGATGGAAAATGTATCAAACGTGTCGTTTAAACGTGGAATTTCATCCAAATCGCACCTTCTATTTTCGTCCCATTACCTGCATGAACTGCTGATGTAATCTCGCTTTCTCAGCGTGTTTAAACGCAACGATCCAAAGTTGCGTCCAGGGCCCCCTTGGCCCCGATCGACCCTCGTCTCAGCCAGCCCCCACCACACACACAACCAAAAGGAAAAAAAAGTATAAAACTAAAAAAAAATCGGCATCTCTAAAAAGATTTAATAATAATAATACAGACCTGGGTTATTTCTCGCAGCCTGAGGAGAGCCACTCTTAAAATGTGGTTTCGTGCATGAAAAAATTAGCAGCTGAGGCTCAACTCTGGAAACCGCGACAAATCACTTCCTGAAAGCAGACAATCTTAGCGAGAATCTTTAGAGGAAAGGACGCTTTGAGATTCAAAAAAGCGCATGCGTTATCAGTCAGCTGAAGGCTTAAAAAAATCTGCTGCAAACGTTTTAAAAAAGAGAAAATCTACAGCAACCATTAAACACACATATGAGAGGGCAGAGTTTATCAAACATTTTATTATGAACTCATTACTTCTCTCACAAGTACAATAATGTCATGTCGTCCTCCAGAGTGTGCCAAGTGCTTCATAGTGTTGCCGTGTGTTCTTGTACTGCAAAGTGCCATGAGCCGTTCCCCTCCCATCAGAACGAGTAATCAAAGGAGGAGACCATGATGATCACAGAGCCAGAGTTGGGATCTGCTCCGGGTTCCTGAAGCCTGCATTCCCTCCCTGTGAAGTTAGTGTTCAGCGCACACATCCAGCTGCCAGCGCGGCGCTCGCTTTGGGTAGAAACGTTGCAGCCCCTGAAGAGACTCCAGATTTTTTTACTTCATCTCTTTTGTTTCCATTTCTGTGCAAAGCTTTTTGCATCAAACATGACAGGATTTGACTCATGTTTGACTCATCTGCAGATGCGCCACGTGCAGTCAGGCATGCTTTCAGAGAAATAAGCAGAGCCCCAAAGATGACCCTGCCTGCACTTGTTCTTCGCCTTTCCTTCTCAGAACGTAACAAGTTGAAAGGTTATATGATGCGTGTTGACTGGATTGCCCTCTGACAGGAACTCATCATTCTTTTTTTTTTGTCATTATAACTTATGTCCCTTCTTTATTATTTGTACAACATATCTAAACATCAGATATGCAATATTAAACACGTTTTCAAGTTCAAAATGAGTAAAGAAAAAATAAACACATTTACATATCTACATGTCTGCAGACGTCACACTGACCAAGTTGTGCAGGGTGCGACTTAAGGCCCAAGCATTATTCGGTCACTACTGGCTGGTAGAAGCAGCTTTGATACCAGGCTCTGACCAGCATCATTCAAAACACACACACACACACACATACACACACACACACACTCATACAATTCTGCCCCTGCACGATGGAAGTAACGGTAGCAACGGCGTCGACATAGTTTTGATAGCCGTCTATAAAACCCTTTAAAAATATAAAAGCATGTTGGATGAAGTGTGGAATATAGGATGTTCTATTGCACAGTCTCTCTTTCTGTGTTGTAGCAACAGGAGGGTCACCGCCCTCACTGCCCCCGCTCCCCCTCCGCCGTGTCCTTGTAGAGTTTGGTACCAACCACTCTGGTCGATTCTCTGCTCAGGTCCAACTTGACCTCGGCTTTGTCAGTGGTGCCCAAAATGAAACAAAAAAAACAAACAAACAAAAAACAACCCTCCAATAAAAGTGATTGAGAAGATATGAAATGACGGATTTGCGTTTTGAAATTGTGAACTCCAGACCCAGGCCTTTCGTCTGAAATGGCTGCTAAAAGCATGCGCTCCTCCTCCTCGGCGAGCGCTGCCAGCCTCCGTCCCCCCGCTCTGCTCACACCGTGGTGGACTTGCTCTGAGGCACAGAGAGCCGCAGGGATTCCCCGTCCTCCTCCTCGCTGTCCATGTCCTCCAGCTTGGCGTGCAGCTTGATACGTTTGCCGCTCCTCTGCTGGGGGTTCTGGAGGCCGAGGTCCTTCGCGCCATCATCATCGTCATCGGACGACTGGTAAGACTCGTTGACCCCCATATAGTGATTGACGATGTGGATCCCATCAAAGGTGGCCTGACTGACCAAGCCCTTCTGTCCTTTCAAGCAGCAAATCTGTAAAAGCAAAAGCGAGGGAATGTTAACGGATTTGTAACGCAGTGGTTGAAGCTGCAAGTGAGACTGGCGCAAGCAACATTTACAAGAAACACAGACAGACATGGGGACTTCCAACAACTTGATCAAATGTTTTTAACATTAACAGATTAAACAGTTAAAAAGAAAGAGATGATGACCTGATTGGACTCTATACACCATACCAAGAGAACTGATTCCGGCTGTATTCTGATTAGACGACGAAGGAAAGCCGTACGGCCCGTTCACCCTACGGCGTGAATGTGATATGTTGGGGAGTTTAATTATTTATTTTAACCATTCTTTGGCCAATGTGATCTGATTATACAACAAATAACTTCAACGATTTCTTAAACCAAAAATGTGTTTTGACTTATTGTTTATTTTCCAAAATCCACATGGTGAAAAGCAGCTCCACTCTTATTTGGCAAATGCCCACTAGTAAGTTGCACCTCAGCGGCACACTTTATTCATTTCTGTAGATTCCTCTTCCATCCATTAACATTTACACTGAAACCAAACAATCAGACCTGCTCGTTTAAGTTCACTTCATTCACAGACTGAAACTTTGTCACAACAACAGCGTTTACCTCCATGTGTTTACGGAAGCTTAACGAGTCCAGCGAGCTTTGGTGACTGGCCTTATGACCCAACCCAGAAAAACAAGCAGCTGTTTCTATCTTCTTATCGCTGATATCTTCCAACTCAATTTTATTTCTATAGCATCTTGAGTTACTAAACACACCTGTGGACTTCTGATGAGCAAATAACGCAAAGATCAGCTTATTATGACAAGTCAAAGAATCACAGTGATTTACTGAGCACCTAGCTGCTAGTTTCCCTTTTTAAACTCCTGCAAAAGCAGAGCAGCTTTACTGTGGCTAAGATCACACGGTAGAGCTTGATCAATGGCGACTGTTTGCTCAGATCACATTGTTTTTGTTCTTTTGGATGGGTGTTCATATAGAGTTTCAAAGCAACTACCATCAGACTCCAGTATTAAAGGTGCATAGCCACATTATTTGACCTTTTTTAAAATGTATACGTCAGTAGTTCACTCTGGTGGCATACAAAGTTTTTATGAAATATCACGTCCTGCTGGAGTATTAGTTGTTATTTTGGTGTGTTATGCTTTTTGCTCAGTTTGTTAGGAAATAGAGCCTTCTGTGGAAGTTCCGAGTTTACCGGAAGTACGTACTGCGCATGCACAGCAGGGGTTAAAACATGGAAGCAGCTAACGACTATTAGCATCTCCCGGCTAAACAATGAAGAGAAGTCCAAGATCCAATGGAAAAAAGTGCAAAAAAATACGATTCCTGGAGGGAAAATACTGGAATGTCGTGTATGTTGGTGTTCACTGAAGCGGACGTTAAACCTGCTGAGGCTCAGATGTGACCACAGAGTTGATTACATGAGTACATTTTGATGTGAGGCTCTTAAAGTTGCTGTAGATCGTTTTATTCAATTAACGTTTGGTCTTCGATCATGATAGTTACTGTCGCTAGATGTCGCCATGTCTGTTTGTTAATCTCGTCTGAGAGCAAATTATTCTTCGGCTCAAAAAGGACTATCAAAACAATATGAAGATGGAGGCTTGCTGTATATAACCTTATTTTATCATGATCAAATGGTTTTTGGTCTTTTTTATAAGCATATTACGTGGCTATATACCTTTAACAGTCTACAGCCCAGAGGTAAGCTGTTTGCACAGGAGATGTGATGTCAGATGCAGAACGAAGCGTTTGAAATATATGAGTAAATATGGAGGCTCCAAATGTCAGCATGTGTGTATCCCTGCTATGCTGCAGTAGTGTTGTTCTGAACAAAGTGTAAATAAAGAAGCATAGCAGAAACCTGGGGCGCTGACAGACGGTGTGAAGTTCAAAACAATTTCAGCCATGTTTGTTTATTATTCACATTCACATTTCCTACTACAAACTTCTTCCAGCGCAACTTTCTAAGTCTGTGACACTCAGTGGAGCAAGTTGAATACAATGTGAGGTGGCCGTTCAGCCTGAGGTATGTATGCAGTTTACCACCATATATGAAAAAAGCCTGCTTCTGAAAAAAATGGATTGGTGCTACGCAAGAATCAGGTAAAATCAGATTAGGGCCATTATGTCTAGTGTGAACATATGCTCAGTTTTTCCGTTTTAGAAAACATCTCATTCATAAGCAATGGCAGAGTGGTTTTCATTGTGTTTTTATACACTTAGGATAACATTGCAATTTTCTAGTAAAGACCTGTGCCCGTGTTCACAAAGATTCCTTAGACTAAAATTAGCTCTTGGTGATGCCATTTTAGGAAAAATGTTAGAATTTCCTGAATCAAACATACATACAAAATATTTTACAAGACAAAAGGGACTATAATGTAGATCTTACACACAAAAAAGTCCCAGAACAAATCCCAGTAACATTTGTAATGAGTGACAAGTTGAGTTAATACTGCCAGAAGATAAGAAATTCAACATTGATGCATAACCGTGTGAATGAGTGACAAATGGCAGCATGGGAGATGGTCCATGATGCTTTTTCTTAGAAGTTTAGAGAAGTGGCTGTTCATTAGAAATCTATACCAATAAATATATTAACTATAAATGTAACTCAAATAACATTCCTTTGCGTTCCATTCTCGGCATTGATGGTTTTCATCAGATAAACTATGAAAGCTCCCTTTTTAAAGCAGCACCAAGACACTCAGAGCTGCAGAAGCATTTTGGACGGTCTCCAACACCAACAATAAACAGTTTCAAAACGAGTCAATGAGATGAAGGACAGCATGGGTTTTACACACTGTGGGTCACAGAACACATCTGGAACCACTCACCTTGGTCAGCCTGCCATGCAATAGACAGACATGTAGGAAGAAACGCATTCAGAGTCCAGTTGAGAGCTGAGTAAGCAATACAGCACACAGAAAACAAGCCTACGTAACAGTACCTGCAGTGATGTGGCTGACTGCTGTCAACATTTCCACAAATAAGATGCAGGTTTTAATTTAAAATAAGACAGAAGGATGATGGAGGGCCATGTTACGGAGGTGTTGCACTTTCAGGTTTGTTCACTGTGGACGCAAAAGTTACCATGACTCCTATCTAGTGACTGGGAACGAATGAATGCAGGACAAAGGTAAGAGGAGAAATGACTTGGGCTGCACTGTTTCTGTTTCATGTCGTTTACAGCTAGTCACATCTGTCTAGGAGGAAAAGCGAAGCTTAATCGAGGATAAACTACAAATGCAGTGAGAATAAAAGATTCCGATGCAATTTTGCAAATGTTCAATTCATAGCCATTACAGAGGAGCAAAAAAGTATTTAGTCAGCCACTGATTGTGCCAGACTCAGAAAGATGAGAAAGGTCTGTAATGTTCATCATAGGTACGCTTCAACTATGAGAGACAAAATGAGTAAAAAAAATCCAGGAAATCCCATTGTAGGATTTTATTTAGAGTTGCACCGATACCGATACCAGCATCGGCCGGGGCGCCGATACCGCACTAAAATGGTGGTATCAGTATCGGTGAGTACCAACAAATAGGTCACAGATACCATTTTGATGTTTGTATGTCACTTGAACGCAGCCTTCTCTCTCCCGACACTCACTAGTTCTACTGGATTCACTTTGTATTAGTCTTTTTTCCTGCTTTAATAAGGTAGCAGCTTGAGAAAGCCATGATAGCGATTATTTTACATCCAAGTAGTACGCTGTTCTTCATATATACACACACACATCAATTTCAAAGTAATGGTATCGGTATGGTATCGGCCGATACTGCACAGCCAGGTATCGGTATCGGTACATTGGCGCAACACTAATTTTATTTGTAAATTATGCTGGAAAATAAGTATTTGGTCAGTTTGAAGCACAACCTTTGTTGGCAATAACAGAGGTCTAACGCTTCCGGTAAGTCTTCACCAGGTTTGCACCTGTGTAGCTGGTATATTGGCCCAGTCCTCCATGCAGATTATAAAGAATAATTTAGAGCTCTCTAAATGTTTCTAACTTTATCCAGACAAGCGTTTACGCGCACAATGATCAGATTGTCAGTCGGCATAAACCACACCTCTCATTCGGATTACAATTTCATTCCAATTGAACTTAATCCGATCACAGTATTTTGATTGGCTTGTTTACATGATGCATTTTTGTTCCGATCGGCCCTTTATTCCGATTACTTTTGTTCGTGTAAACGTAGCTACTGGCTAAAGCAGGGGGAAACACCTGGCTCTGCAGGATGCCAGTCCCTCTAGCCGGAGCGTTACTGATGGTAGCCTTTGTTACTTTGGTCCCAGCTCTCTGCAGGTCATTCATCAGGTCTCTCCATGTGGTTCAGGGATTGTTGCTCACCGTTCTCTGGATCATTTTGACCCCACGGGATGAGATGTTGCGTGGGGCCCCAGATGGAGGGAGATTATCAGTGGTCTTGTATGTCTTCCATTTTCTTCCACTTTCTTCCACAGTTGATTTGTTGACACCTACCTGCTACCTAATGTAGATTCACACTTCCCAGCCTGCTGCAGGTCTACAACGTTCTTCCTGGTGTCCTTCGACAGCTCTTTGGTTTGATTTCTGACTGCTGGAGGCTGTGGTTATGTGTCTTTTATACAGATAATGAGTTCAAACAGGAGCCGTTAATACAGGCAACATGTGGAGGACAGGAGAGGTTCTTAAAGAAGAAGTTACAGGTCTGTGAGGGCCAGACATCTTGCTTGTTTGTGGGGGACCTAATCCTTATTTTCCACCATAATTTTTTATTCAATTCTTTAAAAATCCTACAACGTGATTTCCTGGATTTCTTTCCTCATTTTGTCTCTCATAGTTGAAGTGTACCTATGATGAAAATTACAGACTTCTCTGATCTTCCTGAGTAGGAGAACTGGCACAATCAGTGGCTGACTAGATACTTTTTTTGCCCCACTGTAATACATTGTAGAATACTGCAGTTGTTTATGTTACAACAAACTTCAGTCTATATCACCAGGATGTAATGTGATGCCCGACGAGCAGCAGCACATAGCTGTAAAGTGAAAGAAAAATAAGGCATTGTTTTGTGTTCAGTCCCCCCCCCCACCCTTACTCTAGAACCCATAAATGCATCCAGAACAACTACTTTCCTTCAGAAGTCACCTGATTCCTAAATATCTAACAAAACATGGATGCCCACCAAAAGTGACAGACAGCCATTGATCAGAGAAGCAGCCAAGAGGTCGAAGGTAGGTCTGAAGAAGGTGCAGAGATCACAGGACAGCTGCTGGTTGTTATGGAAGGTTGGCAAGAGGAATACCATAAGAAATCCACTATCTTCCACCAGTGTTGTAGTACTCGAGTCCGAGACTCGAACTCGAGTCCGAGTCATTAGCTAAATTTAGAGACTCGTGACTTGACTTGGACTTGCGCACTGATGACTCGAACTTGGACTCGGACTCCTACATTCAGATCATTCTGACTCGGAAATTGAGAAAAAGACTCAACTCTTTTTTATATCATTAGGCTATAATTTTAATATGTCATTAGAATATTATTTGGTGTATGATTTTAATATCTAAATGTCGTACCGCGCACGTGACGTCACCATCTCATGAGCAACGCCCCTTGCCGCTAAGGTTGGGCAAACAGTGTGAGAGCGCACGTAGCAACCAGCCGTTACACATGCAACATATACAACGATATGACCGACTTTACAGCTGTTAAACTATCACAAGAGGATGTCCAGGCGCCCATTTTACTGGTAGAACTGTGGAACAACAAACCAACGTTCAGCTCAAACGATGGCTTGAGTGTCGAGTTCTTAGAAAGACTGGAAAACGGGCCGAGTTGATAGGAAGGTAAGTCGTTGTTTTTCTCCTGCTCGGCTTTCATGGTGTCATCGGCCGTTTTTTTTCTGTTTGTAGTCACCGTCCAGGAATCGGTATAAATTGTCCGGCCCGCCGAACAATTTAGTCCGGTCCGGTGGCCAAATGCATTATCATTATCCAACGGTTGTATCTCCTCGCTGCATCGACCGATCTGCACCAGATTTGTTGTGAGTCATGGGGGAATGCTGCAGAACGCGTTTGTGGGAATCGCCCGGTGGACGGGCGAGGAAAATGCGTGACAGCATCTGCGGTGGCGGTGGCCGGGGGTGCGCAAACCCCGCCGTCCGCCCGGAGCCAGAGCCGGAGTGCGCTTGGCTGCGAGGGCCGATCGACGCCGCTTGAGGCTTTAACATCCTTCATATGCGGCCTATCAGCGTACCTCGAGTCGCTGTTGCACGTTCCATAACAACAATGTTTAAAAACCATGGTTAGGAGATGTCTTAGACTTGGAAAAAGCAGTAGTTTTACCGAGTAAAACCAAGGGTAACTACAGCGAAAGAGTGGAGGAAAACACATATTTGCCCTACATGTACCACGTGATACGACGTCACGTTCTAAAAATAGCTCGCTCGCGGAACGCCATTATTAGTGCAATGGAATGTTACTGCTTCATGTCACACATCACACGTCACGGCATGTTCCTACAACGAACTTGGATCAATAGTGACTCGACTCGGACTCGACTCAGATTTCTTTTTAATGACTTGGACTTGACTCGGACTTGAACACTGGAGACTCGAACCTGGACTCGGACTCAAGGCATAGTGACTTGACTACAACACTGTCTTCCACAAGACATGTAAGGGACATAGCGAACACATGGAACACTCTGAAACATGGTGGGGGCAGCATCATGCTGTGGGAATCCTTTTTCTGCAGCACAGAGCTGATGGGAAGATGAGAGGAGCTAAATAAAGAAATGCTGTTACTGACTGTGACTGGGACGGAGGAGAGGACCCTAAACAGAGAGCCGGAGCTACCCTGGAAAGGTTTACATCGCAGCATATTCAGCTGTAACCTACTCCTCACTTTTTTCAGTTGGTCTTTCATGCAAATCTCAGTACAACACCAGAGTTTCTGAGGATATGTGAAAAAGGTTCAAGAGCTAGAAATACTTTTGCAAGGCTTTGTAAATACGCTTCAAGATGTTACCGTGCTGAAGGTACGTTCTGTATGGCCTGTGATAATTGTGGAAAGGGTTAAGAGCAAACATGCAAACATGCAAACGTGCGGGGCACGTTTGTGACGGTGTCTGTGCGAAGTGTGCAATGTGGATTCCGCACAGGAAGTCTCTGGGTGTAGCTAACACTTCTACTAATCTGTAAGGCTCAGAGACAAATATGAGGAAACGTGAAATGCTGCATCAAAGAGTTGGCATCAACGCCCCACCTGATCATGACTCCAAGCATAAAGACGCCCTGGGTACAACGACTGGATTAGTGTTGGATGTGCAAACTGCAATCAACAGTCTTACCTCTTGCTTCAACTCGGCGATCTGGTCCTTGAGCTCTCTGATGTACTGGCTGGAGTCTGTGTGGTTCAGCTGCCCTTGGACCTTTCCTTCTTCTTTCTGTGAGGAGATGGGATGTTTTACTAAAACAGCAACGCCACAGACACACGTACGCTGCTCATCAAAGTGAAGTATTCCAGCCTGAAAACAGCCGTTTGTAGAAACAAAGAATCTGTACACAAGAGGCACGTTCTAACATTTCAGGAGCATGGGGAAAGTCTGCAGGCGTGTTTTGTTCTGGTAATGGTCCTGACCTGCCACACAGACAGCACAGATCTCCAGCCCGAGCATAACATTCTGAAGCAGAAAGAGCCGACTTGGGTGGCGGGTAACCAAAGTCACAGATGTCTGGGGGGGGGGGGGAGCCAAACCGTGTCAATTGTGCCTGGTTTCCTCCTGAGACCCTGGGGATGAGGCCGACTGTCGGGCCCCAACAGTTAAACAGTGATGTTTACGTTCCTCCCTAAACACCTGCAACCATCAGGGGCGAACACGCACTGCGTTTCAAACCTCAGCCTTGAGTCCTGTTTTAGTTGCCCAGTGGGGTCCACAGCGGAGATCAAGGCAGACTGCTGCTCTGAGCTAAAACGGGACAGAGAGGAGGGCAGCTGAGGTAGAGAGACGAGGCTGGCCAGCACCCCGAAATACAGATAGGATTCTCCGCTCCTCACTGTGGTGAGCTGGAGCTAAGGTTTGTGGGTCCCAGTAGGCCTCTTTGTCTAAACAAGTGAGTTTATTCCAAGAATCAGTTGTTTTTGAGGTTTAGCAGCTCCAAAACACTGCAACGAAAATGGCAGGCGGTTAATAAGACTTCCTCCTGTTCAGCTGTGTGCATCAGCAGGTGTGAGGCCGAGGCCGGGGGTCCCCAAACGCCCGAGAATAACACCGCTCCAACACGCCGTTAAGCTCAGTTTTAAAACATGGGCCACTTCTAATTCAGCTTCATCGGTATCTGCTCTCAGCCCAGGCAGCTCCGGACTGAGCTGAACATCCTGCCAACATCACATCCTGAGTCAAGACAAAAATATTAGCACTTCGAAAAAAATAAATCACAGTTTAGAATTTCTCCTGAAACCCGTTTAAAGTTAATTTGAGTATTTCCAGTCAGCCCAAGGCTGGTTTTCTGACACCTTTTTTCCACCGTTGCAATGATGTCTACAAAAAAAAAAAAAAAAAAACATTTGAAGGGAATGTGTGAAAATTCACAGCTGGGGTGTTGAAGTGTATAATTCACAATTTTTCTGAGTGCAACCTTTCAGCCATGGGTTCTTAGTCCAGCAAAACAATATGAACAGTAAACAATGATCGCTTGACTGATAATGGATGCATTCAACGCAGCGGCGAAACAAATGCAGAACCAAAGCGTCCTAAACCATTTTGCACAAATCTCTGAGCATGTCATAGAAACCTCAAAATAAACCATGCATGCCACCTTTGGTAGAGTCTCTGCTTCAAGATGAGAAACCACTTCCTATCAGACCAGAAGACAGTGAGGTTGTGGCATGCAGAGGCCGTGGCTGCCAGAGTGGAAGAGGTGTACACTTAAACACTTAAACCTTTCTAAACATCCAAGTTTCACCGACTAGATTTTGCACCAGCACCGTCTGCCATCTTTTCCATTTACCTCTGCAGGACTATCTGGATGAACATGATGCTCAAAGTGAAACCCCCTCAGATTAGAAACTGATCCTCCACATCAAAACTCACCTGCAAACCGTCACCAGTGAGCGTCACCTACCCTCACAAGGAAGAAACACGTTTTTTCTTTCCTTTAAAAAAAAAAATATCCCTCTAGATTAAAACCATTATCCCCCCCACAAGTTAAGGAACAGGTAACCAAACCACAGACCAAGAAGCCAAAACTACCACACTGATTTAAATCCCTGCTCGGTACAGAGGAAAAAAACAACTACACAAGCGAGTATCATCTGATTTCTAGTTTCTGTTTAGAAAATAGAGAAGCGCTGAGGTGTAAATAAAGTTAAAAGACTTGTCAGTGTTATTGAAACACTTCACCAAGAGTTCATTACGTAGATTCTGTGAAGTATGAGGGTGGGAGTGAACTTTCTGTGTTGGGTGTTATTGCTCTATCACCTAGTAACCAAACCTCAGACCGCACGATTGTGAGCGCGCCTGAGAAGGAGGGGGTGGTTTTCTTTTGTCACCGTCATTTATAAATAGCTTGGGTTTTCTAGTTTAAATGATAAAAACAACTAAGCACATGCATGTATGCGTAGCTGGCCTTTAAAACCAACTCTTCTGAGTTACACCTGGTCTCACCTCGGTTTATCACCTTATCAGAGTAGTGCCAAACTCTTAAAGAAACATATAAATATACATGCATATACATAGCTGTTTTGTTTTATATACATTTAGTGGAAGGTTAACCTTGAATAAATGACGGGTAGCCTGCTTGCTGTATGGCTAGGAAAGTGTTAGCGCAAAAGATGAACGACAAACCTTTTCAAAGATTAGGACTTTGACGCAGAGCCGAGATAAACGATCTGCATCTTTACAGACTCCTTCTGGTTCTGCCTGCTAGTCACATTTTTATGGTCAAACAAATTCCAAACCCGCACAAAGAGAATCTGAGTAAATGCCGAATGCAGGGCTTTATTGCCAATTTGATCTTTTATTTTAAAAGTTATCCAAACCAACCTGGACCCATGTGGAAAAACATATAGTGCCCATTGTTAGATCACAAATTAACTGTGACTAACCACATTTTTAGTTCAAATTCACAAGCCACATCTAAGCCTAATTACTGTCAGACGTGTAAAATGAAGAAATCTCTTGACTGACAACATCAAATAGGCTAAAAGACCACAAAGCAACACATGACAAAAAAAAAAAAGAACTAATAAATAAATCAGAAAACAAGTCAAGACTCTAAAGCCATTTTTAAGGTTTTGGGACCCCAATGAATCATTAGCCGTTATCTGCAAAGGGAAAACCTTCTCAAGAGCGGCCGGCCTCCCAAAATTTTTGTATTCCCAAAAATACAAAAGTTTATTAACAACTCATCCAGGAGGTCAGAAAAGAATCCACAGCAACATCTAAAGCACTGCAGGTCTAACTTGACTGAGTTAAGGTCATCGTTCATGATTCAACAACAACAAGAAAGACACAAAAGTGGCGTCTATGCGAGAGTTGCTGTTAAGTGTCTCACATGTGCCAAAAAACTAATCGTGATAATCTCCAAGAACAACAAAGGAATCCCAAAGCACAAGTGGAACATTTTGGATGCTGTGTCTCCTTACATCTGCCAGAAAACTAACAGCTTCTCAGAAAAAAAACACCAACAGTCAAACATGGTGGTGGTGTAATGGGCTGGGCTCCAATGCAGCTTAAGAACTTGGCTTGACTATTGGAACCGTGAATTCTGCACTGTACCAAAATCAAAAATTTAAATCCCGAAGGATAAAGTCTGGCCATCAGATCCTGACCTTAAGCTCAAGCACATTTGGGTTAAGCAACAGCCCAATGATCTGAAGCACAGCAGAAAGCCCAATTTTGTACGGCTCAAAAAAACCAAGCAGTCCAAATTTTCACCTCAACAAAATTAAAGTTTGGCTGCATTGAAACACTAACGATTTGCATGGGGCCATATTTCAGTGAAGTTTGCACAACCAACCAATAACCAACACAACCAGCATATTTTGCAACGAAGCTACAGGAAGACTGATCTGACAGCAGTGCTGCTGCAACATTCCTCAGTGCAGCACTGACGTCACAGGGTTTCACTGCAGACTCACAGAACAACTCATCAGAAGCCTCATCATATGGGCCAGAGAGCACGCTGGAGGACAATTTAGAGGAAAGCAAGGTTCTTTGACCATAAAGAACAGAGCTGAAAGCAGATCTAGACTCATTTCTGCAACAACAACAAAAACTACAAACTACAAAACGGTACAGCCCATTTATGAAGAGATGTCATCGGTGCACAAACAGCACAGCCTAAAAATATAAGAGAACTTGAAGTAAGCTGCAAAATAGACTACATTTGTGCAGGTTTACAATAATGGGTGAAATGAATGCTTTTCACCTGTGAAATGATTAAGGTGAACAACCCTCAACAGTTTTGCAGTCTCTGGGCTCTTTAATGTGACATGAAATATACTGAGAATAATGTGAATCCAGCTGTTGAGCAAAAGGCCCAAACAAAGAGTTCTGACTCCTTATGTCAGCGGCCCAGGAAATGCAGCGTGAGAGCTCCGGCAGTCTAAACTGTCGACGGTGTCTGAACTGCCCGGTTTAAAAACTGCAGGGCCATCCAAAAGCTCCTCTCTTCTCCTGGTGTTGGAGTTAGCACACAGACAGGTGACACTTTTGATCTGCCAGCCACAGAGCTACCTGTTCACATGCTGTTTCGCATGCTCTTCCTTTTCTGTGGACCAGATGTAGTCAAACGACGCTTGGCCTCAAAATCAGTTCACTTGTTCTCTAGTTTAAAAAAAACGATCGTCCAATACTGTCCAGTGCATTTCCCTAAGAGGCAAAATGTCGAAGAAATTCAGCCCCAAACACCGACTAAGAGGACTTTAACAATGTTCAACTATCAATGCTCAGCTTCAGGCAACTAGATTTATATATTTTTATCAAGGTTAAAGGTTTCCCAACATTTGAAGATCAAATTTAAAACAAACCTGTATAACATGATTCAGCTGTTGTTGTTATTGCGAATAGGAAAGCATGTATTTTACCAACTCCTAACCCAACACAATTGTGTTAAAAGTGACACACAGCTTGGTAGTGAAGCCTTCAGTTAGTTAGCTGGTTTAACTCCCGACTGGTGTAGGAGCTGGGAGATAAATCAGGGAAAAAAACAAAACTCTGCTCTAACAAGCTTCAAAGTTAATACTCCTGGCTTTATGCATGCAAAGAAGCGAGCGTCATCATGTCTAAATTAGGTCCACAATATGAGACAGAGAAAAAAAAATCCAAAGCAGGTAAAATACTTGTTTAACACGGTAACTACTTCCTGTTTCCTAAAAGACGCAGATCCCTCTTTACTTATCTCACAAGATACTCATGCTACCGGCCCCATCTGTGCCAACTAAAAAAAAGAGTACCAGTATCTGACTGTTTAAAACCCAAATACCTGCTTTTTAAGTCCCAACTTTAAAAAGTGTAGTGTACCACTGTCAAGAAGTTACATTTAAATAGTAGTAACCAATATATTCCTGCCAACTCTAAAGGATAACTAATAAATAGGATATGTATAACGTTTTCACTAATAGATCACTAAGTGCGCTTTTCATCAGCGGCCATGTTTTGACCATCCACTGCTCACCCATGGGCTTGATGGCATGTGGTTCTTCAAAGAAAAGATCAGAGGTAGAACTCTGCTGCTGAGGAGAAAGAAAGCTGAAGCTGGTCTAAAAGAAATAGTAGAAACGTGGGACTGTAGGAGAATATAGTCAGGTCCAGGGAGGCCTGCACACACCATGTTATGTTGGTCACCCCTCTAACACCACACCAAAAGTGATGTTTGCAGGTGGGAACATTCTTGTGTGGGCTGTCTTACAGAATGTGCTTCTGGCAGACTTCAAATAGCTGAAAAGATGAATGGAGAAATATTCCTGAAAAGAATACGAAGATGGAGCAAATCTGCAGCTTCCAAACCTACAAAGAAACTCTGGTACTAAATACATATCTGTGTTCAACACTCTTTCCCCCTGCCATTTAACTTTCTTTAACCAAAACCGTCATCTGTGGACTAACTAGCCTATATTCTTTGCATGTGTAGATTACTTGGGTTATTAACAATAGCTGGTGTGTACCTTATATCAAAGACCCCATTAGAAATATGACAACTGAGAAAAACACACTTTACCAACTGTAAGGGTAAATAATATACAGTGTCAGCCTTAAATACCAACGATCAGCTACCCTGAATTCTAAATACTGGGACTGGCAATAGAAAACCCAGTACTGATCAACTTCTACTTGTAAGTGGGGGAATCGGGTTCTTTAAGCCAGCTGATTGGCAGTGCGCAGCAACAAATGGTGGAGGGGCAGGGCTGTATAATCTCATGCTCCTTATAGTGGGAGAAAGCTCCTTTCACTCTGGCACTTTCACTGCCAGCTTGTTAAAGAAGTCGGAACAATAGATAACATTTTTATTTGTTTTTGAATTTTGGAATACTTTCACACTGGGAAACAGCAGCAGTCTCATCAGGATTGAAGTGAGAAACAACTCTAGCCAAACAGTAATGACTCAGGGGAGAGACGGCAGGTCGTTGATTTGCATCAGACTTGGAATGCTCCTCGGAGGAAGGGCCTCCGTGTGCTTGAAAACAGCAGCTCCCAAAGCCCAGGTTGCTCAACCGCATACCTCCAGAATCAAAGGCTCCTGGTTAGATGTTGAAATGTATTCACAGAAAGTGAGCGAGCGAAAGTCCAGTTGCCTTTGATTTAAGCCCGTGGTAGTTGCCATGACTCGGATGTTTGAAAATATGTACAGGCTAGGCCTCGCTAACACTAACAAAGGTCACAAATATGCCTCTGATCAATACTGCCTGGAAGAAAGGCATCGTTTCTTTACAAGTCTCAACTGCTAGATTTACATCTATTGATGCTCAACAAAGGAGATTATTTCCACTGATTAAAACTGTTGAGTGAAAACGTTCAACAGGATTACAAAATTTCAAAAATCTGGTTTTCAAGCAAGTGATGCGTAAAAGGATACATGTGGGCTAAATGCCAAGAAAAATGGTGACAGACGCTTACTCATTTGTGACCAAAAAATACCTTGTTGTGAACTTGGAGGAAAATGTATCCTCTTTGCTCGAAAATGACTCCCAATGAGGCAGTGCAATGTAACATGCAACCCTAGTTTTAAAGGCCATGAAATACGGAATTTCAATGAAACTCAAAGTGAACCCCGTTTACAGCACCAAATATAAAAGAATCAAAACCAAACATAATGCTGCAAGACTTCCAAGGATGTTCTATTGCTGTGAACCTTTGAAGGCCTGCTGGTGTGAAAGTCAGCGCAGAAAAGCAGCAACAGAAATACACACAACCCAGTGCATTTAAAAAGACAGGAAAAAAACAACAACTTCCTCTCCCTAAAACTTCTTTACACAGAATTTCCTGCCACACTCCCTACACGCCGAGCAACAAAAGCAGCTGCGGGTTGAAAAGTGTTGAGCTAACAAACAAGTTTAAGCTTAATTGGGCGTGGATGTCTGATGTTGGCAGCTGCTGGACGGAGTGAATACCAGAACGGACCTGTGATGACGCGTGTGTTGTGGTCAGTCTTGTTTGGGGATAAATACCGGGTCTTTCACTCCTGCTTGTTGACCTTTGTTTATAGAGGACACAGTTGGGATTCAAGTGTGTTAGTTCAGGCAGCTCTGCTTTATTCTTCTGCGTCTGCTCTGAAACATTACTGATTTTTGAACATCACCTCACATTTAAGAAACATGCGCCTCAAACTGGAGATCTAAGAATAGTCATTCAAAATGTGCAGAAATAGTACAACACATCTGATGACATGTTGACACAGTTTTGCAGAAGCATGTTGATACTGTGGACTCTTTGGTCGTCTGTCATGTTACTTAAGGTTAATCTACCTTCAGTTTTATAAGGATTTTACACACTATGTAGTGCATAATAGTAAAGTGGAAGAAAAATGATAAATGGTTTCATTTGTAGCCTTAAGGGATAGTACACTGCAGAAGCAGCTTGAGTTTCAGTACGGGATGTCAGTATTTTCAGGTATGTTTCCACCAGCTCTGCGCACCTAGAGGATGTTTACTCATTATTCATTGCTAAATTAAATCAGGCTGCGTTATGTTGGGTGGCTAACGCCTGTGAATGTGCATTTGCACATCTGATCACAGATTCTCATTTGGATCTAAACTCCGCTTTGACTAAGTTGTTGCGACACATGAACAGGCTTTGATCTGAACTATTTCACTGTAGTGTTGTTTTCCATGCTGGCTTGTTGCAAACTGTAAAAGGCGCCACCCTCCACCAGATTTGTAGCGTAAACAACAAATAGTTGTCGTGTCAACAGACCTGAGCTGTGGATTCCTGCAGCTCCTCTAGAGTTACTCTTGGCTGCTTTAAACTTTCTCCCTGACTGGTCTGCTGTGCTCCTGATAGCTCATGACACATTATCTCTATAATAGACTCCAGAGGCCGTGTCAGGTTTTAAATTCTGATTAAGATACAAACATTACAAACAAATACTGAATGCAAATGTTTGCCACGCTATGGATCTCTATCTGTGAAAGATTTTTTCTAAAAAAAGAACATGCATCTCTTCTCTCCACTTTCCAATTAGGCACTAATTTGTTTTGGTCTGTCAAATAAAATGCCACTAAAATACTTTGAAGTGTGTGGTTATACTGTGACTAAATGTGAAACACCTCAAGGGGTGTGAAAACTTCTGCATGGCACAATATGGGCCCCGTTGGTTGGTAAATCCTCCGCCTCACATATTGAAACCAGTTGAAAGTCAATCAGATACGGTTTGCAAATAATGTCTCTATGGCAACGAAAGCAACAACACCTCAGCTTCATCTGACCATAATTCAAAATACTGAAAAGCGAACGTAAACTTCTCACACTAAACCGCCGCTAATCAGATTGATGCCCGTTTCAAATCAAAGAAAATCTGAAAATCACAGCATCAAACATATCCCTAATCTCTCTTCCTCTTTTGAATTAAAATAAGAATAAAAACTTGCTTTGACACCCGTATATTTCACGATAAGAGAAATTTCCCTCTGTGGCTGAAAATGATGAGCTATGTGTGATGCGGTTTGTGAGGGAGTTGAGGGAATCCAAGGCTTGATGCAGAGCTGGGACTTTACCTGAATCTCCAGCTCAGAGATCTGTTGCTGAAGCTCAGCCATGGCGGCGATGTTGTCAGCCTCCCTCAGCCTCACAGCCATCACCTCTTCCTTGCTCTGTAAACAACGTCAGCTCGTCAGTTTATTGTCACCTCAAAAACTCCCAGTGTATTTTCAACTTCACAGCTTACACCACAACTGAGCCGCGGCGGCTTGCCCCTGCAGAAGCACGACTACAAAGGTGCAGATCAGCAGCAGATTTTTTTTTTTTTTCGTACCTTGCATTCAATCTCAGCTTGCCTCCGCTTGATCTCTTGCAGCTGCACATGCAGATCCTTGTTTTGGGTGGTCAGGGTCTGCACGCGGTCCTGGAGACAGCGGCTCTCCTGTTCGGCCCGGCGAAGCTGGTTACTGTGGATCTGATTCTGGAGCAGCGGACAGAAAAACAAAAATACATTACAAATAATTTTACAGATTGATTGTTTTGGTACAAAGAGGCGTTCGAGTGATTCTGACTTGCAAAAGTGCAGGTGCTTCAAAGTTCAACAAAGAAGAAAACTGCTGCCCTCTTACGGTGATTGTGTAACATTACAAGCAGAGACTTTTCAAATGTGCCATAACTGGGCACCTATTTTATTAGACTTGGCTCAGATTCCAGTAAATAACAGTGAGCAGATGAAAATGGAGAAAGGAGAGGACTAAAAGCTTGAGGACAGAGCTCTGACCTGAGTCTCCATCTCCAGCAGCCTCTGTCGAGTTTCTCTTAGCTCCGCCTGGACCTCGGCTTCTCGCAGCCTCACGCTCATCAGCTCGTCCTGCAGCTCACTCAGCGTGTTCTTCTTGGGGCTGTCCTTCCAGCGACTAGCTGTGCGTGCCAGGTGGCGCTGAGGAGACGGGTCACAGTCACTCTTTTTTTAGCAACACCACACAGGGATTCCAGATAAAATTAACTACTTTTCCACACCTAGGTTTCCATGTTTTTTTTAAAACGAATACAAAAGTTCACTAAAAATCTGTTGTGGATATTTCTGGGTCAGTGGATGGATAAATGAATGAATAAAAGGACAGATGGATACGACTTTTAGATGAAGGGATAATGAGAAATATCACTGTTTTCCAAACTTTTTAAATGATTATCCAGACCTGGAAAATACTTGAAGACTTTCCCAGATTATGTAGAACCCCTTACTAGGGCTGAACGATTTTGCAAAATAATCTAATTGCGATTTTTTTTCTTAATATTGCGATTTCATGCAATTTGTTTTCCAGTTTAATTTATCATGTGTTTTAAAATATATACAAACAACAAATCATTTTGTTTCCTCGCCATGTGGATTAGGTGCTAAAAGACCCACAGCATCTAAACTCGGAGCAGAAATGATTGCGTTCTGCTTACAATATATTTCAACCAAAATTGCAATTTTGACTTTTCTCTGCATTAACCACAAGCAACAAGAATATTCTCTAAAAAAAGATGTTTGTAAAGAAGGACTATTTAAAACAAGAACTTTTAATGTTTCTATTAATCAGAATATTATTCAAGAGAACAGCTTTTAATTGATTTGGACATCAATCCTTGTTGGACATAGAGTGTAACCAGTCTATGTATTAAACTGATTGACCTGTACTTAATGCTATGTATGATTATATAAACTCTAAAACAAGTAATAAAATTAGATTATCTCACTGCTGCAACTGTCTTCCCTTCAATGTGGAGCAAACCCACTTTAAACATTTTACTGACACCTAATGAACATGTCTAATTCCCTAATTGTTACATAGCCAAAAATTGCAGACCTCTGCGATTTGGAAATTGCTTTTTTTTAATTGCGATTATATTGAAAATGCGATTAATTGTACTAGGTCAACAGAGTACATTCAGCTGTGTAACATGGAAGGTGTGTCCATGCATCAAGTCGATGGTAAATTAGCAGCTAATTGACTTTTAGACATGCTGGATCATGGTTTCATGCTGTTAAACAACTGCTCACCTGCCAGTGCTCCTCCAGGTCTCTGACTTGTTGCCTCAGTTCTTTCAATCCAGTCACAGCCTCTGCTTCCCTCAGCTTCACCCCGATCAGCTCTTCTTGGAGTCGCGCCACATTAGTGTCATCTGGTAGTGAGGAGTTCCTCTGAAAATGGTTGTTCAGCATCCAAATTAAACGGGGGCTAGTGCTTCTGTGGCAGTAGAGTGCGTGCACCAGCATGGCCGCTCACCTTCTCCATGTCAAGGATCTTATCTTGCATTTCTTTGAGCGCACACTGGGACTCTGCCTCCTTCAGCCGGGCCTGCACAAGCTCCTTCTCCAGCTGCAGAACGGACTCCTCAGAGAACCGAGGGGGTCCCTTCTGCAACCAAAACAGGGCAACAGTAAGAACAAACACCAAGGCATCCCTGACAGCATTCATGCTTTTCAGTACCAACTGCAGACAAAATGAGATATCCTCCTGCACCCCCAAAGTAAACCCAGTTGCTATAGATCTCTTCAGTGTCACCTTTCACATCACATTATTATTTCATGTCCATTCATTGTTAAACAAGAGAGCAAATTATGTAAAACAGTGTAATGCCGGCACATTATCGTGTGGAATCCGGACATGAATATTTAACAATGTTAGGCCAACAGATGTGCACAAAGAGGATTCAGAGAGCAGGGGGGGCTGTATGTGAATTCCCCCCGCTACAGAGATAGCTGCTTAGAAATTCATGAACACAGAAAGTAAATGGTGGTGACAGAGCAGTGTAGATCTGTGTGTACCCATCTGAATTCATCCATGCCAAAACAGATCCTGGCCTAAAACCGATGAGCTGGCTGAGAGGAGTCCCAACTGGACACCCTGCATAATTTTCCTTAGGTCACTTTAAAGCCCCCCAGAAATGCACTGGAGTTTGTGGTTGTAACAGGAAAAGGTGTAAGGGCTGTGAATACTTTTGTAAAGCATTGTGTGCTTACAGAATCAACTGTACCGGCCAAATGTAGGGTTTTAAAGGAGCAGACTGGTTAGGTTATTGTATGTGCTTTGTTTAATATTCACGACACATTTGAGAACATCAACAGGAACAAAGACTCTAAGCGAACATTGATAAATACATAATCTGGGTTTTTGCAGATCTGAAGTGTCCTCGTTGATGAACAACAACCGTGTGTAAAAGAGACAACATGTAGAAAGTTTTGTTGGACCTTTTATGGACAGGTGGACATGCCCAAACGCCTGTCATATCAACCCGACCCTACCAGCAGGATGAATTCTCGCAGTATTAGTGTCTTCACAAACACACGAGAATCCCTCTTGTACCGCTCTGGCTTCAACCGTTTGTGACCGAACCGAAAACGGCTCGGGCCAATCGTGTTGCAGTATTGCGGTTTAAGGCGGGACGTACCGGTGCGACGAAAGCCAGAGCTGCCGAGCCCACAGCTGAACAAACAACAAACTGGACGGCGCAGGTGAATCACGGACGGATTCGAATGGAGACCCAGATTGATAACGTGCAGAACGAGAGAGCCACACATCATCAATCTGGCTGGCCAGGGAAATATCAACCTTGTGGTGCATCGCATACATCTAAAGAAAAGACGTCAGCACGAGTTTCAAAGCACGTCTCGCACACAGACCTGCGCCGTACCCTACACCTGATGCTGAGGACCCTGCTGCGCGCTGAGCAGGACCTGCCAGCGAGGCGGTGGTCCCCCTCCTTACCGCATGTGGATGCTGCTGCTGCTGCTGAAGCTGCTTGACGGTTTTCCTGGCCTGCTCCAGCTGAGCAGTGGCCTCCTCGCACTGCTGTCTGACTGTGGCCAGCTCCCGCTTGACCAGGTAGTTCTCCTCTGCCTCTTGGGCTCGAGTCACTTGTCCCTTTGGACATAAGCAACCGAGGAGGAGTGGAATGAGCACGACAAGAAGTGAAACCAGAAGGTGGAATGGGTGGGCAAAAATCAGACAGGAAGTGGGAATGGGTTTTCATGCTTGGTTTGACACTAGCAACTGTACTTCATGTTAGCTGTCCTCAGCATGATTCGTCAGCGTTTTATTTCGTCCAACATGCCATAATGTGGAGTTTCATGCACCGAATAAACAATGTTATCAGTTGCAGTGTGATATAGTTCCTTAGTCATTAGAGTTCATCAGATTCTGATCAGTTTCTGTCCATTACGTAAATAAAGGGAAGCATGCAATGCAAAACAGAAAGAGGGAAAGACAAAGGAAGGTTGACGATAGCGTATAAAGGTAAAGAGAAAATAAGGAATATACCTGAATCAATCTATCTGCCAAGGAAGCACTTTCCTACAAAAACAGAAATATCAGAGACAGCAGAGAGACACAATCCAAAGGACAGTTAAAGCACACAAAAGAACAACTGATTGTTTCAAAGAAGAAATGCAATGTTCATTTTCCCTCCGGGAACCATTGTTGGATGATACGGCTCAAACACAAAGCTAGAAAAGGAACATTGCATGCAGGTGTGGTGAAAAAAGTGCAACTAAGCTGGTGACAAAGTGAAGAAATGCGTGGCTCTGCAAACAAAAGCTACAGAAGGGGTTAAAGCTCAAAGAGGAAAACGCTCCAAAAGCTGCATCGAATAGTTACAGAGGAGGTTTAACAGATCAGAGGCGCTGCTTTTTAAATGCCTTCAGTTAGTGACGAATGGGGGAAAATAAATAGTCCAGTGTTGCACGTCAGAGACAAGTCAAAGAGCAGCAGCTTTGTGCTGAATGAACGACCCGTCCAGAGCTCAGTGTGGGTCCCTGCAGGAATCAGAAGCCCGGCACACACCCGTTATCCACAGCATGCATGGTGCGCTATTAGTGGCCCTTCAGACGATACGGGGAGGAGCAACACCACAGTGACGCCCGGCATGCAGGGCTTTGACCACCTTCAACATCAAGCAGCGTCATTCACATTCCACATCAGCCTTCCAGTCTCTGCGCTACTTAGCACCGTCTCGGGAGACTTTTTTTCCCTTTATGGAAGAATCTGAGCTTTACAGAGTATTACCGTGACGACCTGGAGATGATATTCGCCGTTCTGTCTAGATTTACAGATCAGCAAATCCACAGTTGAAGTCAACAAGTTACCGTAAAAACTGGCAACTTGCTGCACGTCTAACACAGGCGAGTTAGTGCGAGAAAAGGCTCCATTGTTAGGAGGGATGCGTGATGCATGAACAAACAAAGCTGGACGGATTAAGGAAGGAGAGCCGTGTGTTTGTCTGGACACAGAGCGCCGGGATGAACTCACTTTTTCCAGCGTGTCGATCCTCTGTTTCAGGAGCCTGTTCTCTGTGCGCAATCTCTGCAAAGCAATTTACAAAAGACATCAGACAGAAACCCGACGGAAGCGCTCACTCGCCACAACAAGACCCTCCTGACAAGTCAACGTTTAGCAAACAGTGGCAGCAGAATATCAGCAGATGTGTCCTTCATCTCGCACCATATCTATGTCAGTGGCTCCTAAAGGACCTTATCATTTTCCTTCCACCTTACAATTAGGCACTACTTTGTATTAGTCTATCACTTTAACGCCTAACAAAAGAAATTGTTGTGTCATGACAAAATGAGGTAAAGTTGAGGGTATGAAGAGTTTAGCCATCATATGGTTCAGTTTCACTGCTGAAACCATTTAAACCTGCACTTGTAGTCATCCTCACCAAACTTCAGCTCTTTGTGGACAAACAGATGACTGAACTTTTAAATAAAGCTGCTAGTCAAGCGTTTTGCCACAATTTGCTGACTCCTGGTCTGAGTTCACATTCCCAGGTGCACTAATTTAGGCCCTTCACCAGGTTACATTATTCTTTACAATACAATAATAACATGTTTTAAAGGAGATGATTGGTATTTTGGTCCTCATGTCTGCCTGCCGTCTTGGCATCATTGGCTTTCCAAAATAGAGCAATAGAAGCGTCGCTTGCTTCTGCGCTTCAGGAAAACTCCCATGTCACTGTAGCCGTACACGAACAGAGTTATGGAGCGTGATGGAGTTTGTTTGGGCGAAGCTAGGCACAAAATAATGTACTTTTTCACACACTGCGCATTTTTCTTTTATGGCTCTGGAAGTGAGCACAGCTACTAGCAGCTGCTTTGTTGGTCTGGCTTTGCCTCTGGATCCTTTGCTAAAGACCTCCTACACATACGTATTCAGAGGAAAACTCCTAGCTGTATCTGGATGTGATCGTGTTCAGAGATTCCACTGCACATTGAAAATACACACACACCTTTATCTCCACCTGTTCCTCCATCTCCTTTGTTTTGATTGTAGTGTATTCCTTCTCTAACCTGGGAAGGAAGAGACAAATATGCTTATTTATCAAATGTGTTGACTGGTGTAGTGCGACAGTACAGCCTGTAGTTTCCCATGCATTTTCCTAGGCATTGTTGTTCTTTTGATATGTCTAATATATAGAGCCATATAAACAGAAATGAACTAATTGATGGTAATGCTTACTTCTTCATTTTTTTGGCGTTATATTTAACTTGACACGCAGCCTGGATGACTTTATCTGGTCCACTGTCAAACTGATGTGGGACGACCTTTTGGAAGTGCTGAAACAGAAAAAAAAAAAAAAAAAACAGCGTTTAACTTCCCAGCATGCCATCCACACTTAGGACACATGTATCAATTAACTGGGTGTGGCAGAACTTCTTCCCTGGAAACAAAGTGCAAACCACAAATGAAACCTGAGCCACCTGGGTAAGGAGCGACACTAGGACAATATACCTGTAACATCCCCTCCATGTCCAGCTGGATGAGTTCAGCCTGGTTCATCTGAAGGATGGCCAGCCCCACACGGAAAACTATCTCCAAACCCTGAAGACACATCAGCCAGAATCAGAGCGCAAAGCTCAGTGCGCTGTGAACTGTTTTAAAGAGAAGGGCATTGTGATGTTTGACTTCTCCAGCAGGTGGCACTAACGCATTACTTTTCTTTTAACGTTAACCTTACTTAACATGGGCTTTCTATGAAGTTGCCTTGAAACTCCTCCAAAAATTCCTGTTTAAATGCAAAACAACACTTGGCTCTAAAGCAAAACAAAGTCAAAGTATTTCCTCAAACATACAAACACAAAGTACAATGAGAGCCTGGTAAAAAGAATGACAGAAGCCAGGAATTATCTGGCACCATTAGGTTAAACCCATTTCCCATTGAATGCGGGTAGTTGTTCCTTTTGACTGACCTCACACATAAAGATATCAAAAATCCGTGTGGCTACAGGTAAGGGAAAGGAGGTGAGGAAGATGGTGAGGAACCAGGATGAGGCATACATGGAGGTATGAAAGCTCTGAGCCTGGAAATGCATATGCAGCTCTGGGAGTTGCTCCTGCAAATGTACAAAATGTTAACATTTTAAACCCACACAACAGTTTTCGACAGAGTGCTCTCTCTTTGATCGGGGCGTTTCACATGATGGACCTACCTGGATCATGCTCTCAAACTGGTACATGCAAAGTCCCAGCTCAGCCATACTGGGTTTGAAGAGCTCTCGTAACCTGTAGTCCTGCATCAGCTTCACAAACACACTGAACGCCTCCTCTTCTGGCATCTGCACCATATGAGACAAACAGCATCAACATCTGAGGAATGTTTGCCGGCAGATGAACTGTAGCGCTATTTTAAGCATATAGAATAGTTTCAGTGGTGTCATTACCTGCATGAGCAGCAAACCGACAATGAATGCACTTCCTTGACAGTAGCCGACCTCACGATCCACCAGAGAATAGGCCTGTGGTAAGAAAGAGGCATCACGGATTTATTAAATATTACATGAAGAGATTTGTTGTACAAACTTTTTTTTAAACCTTCATAGTATTGTTAAGACTCAACAGACAGTTTGTGTGGTTGTTTGTGCCAGTTATCCACATGGAGGTCTACCTTCATGACATTGAAGAGCACTTCCTGGCCCAGGCTGTCCTCCTTGAAGAAGTCATGTTCAGGATAAGTGCGCGCGATGTCTCTGCGTATGAGCTTCTCGCACGGCGAGGTCATCTTTAGGAGTTCTGAGTACTGATCTTTGATGGGCATGTTCTGGGCATTACACAGCAGCTGCCACACGATTGCCCGGAAGTGGTGAGGAATCCCTTTTCTCACGAGATCCTGCAGGAAGACAAAAGAAGAAGGTTTTTTATTTTTTTTTTGGAGAATTTCATAGTCATTCCAGTGTGGCTTACTTGTTAGTTTGATGGCATTAGACATTAAAGTTTCCTTTTTTATCTACACTTTCAACAAGAAATTGGCTAGAGACTAAAAACTGACTAATTTCAGCTTGATCGGCCCCAACCAGAGACTAGCCGGCCATAAATCCTAAAAACTAATCCTAAGCGCTACCAGGATGCACTGACAACGCTCTTCAGAGTGAAAGTTGTTACTAAAGAAAGGAGACATGAAGCCATTTTAGTATTTGTGAGTCTGTTCAAAATAAAAGTCTGACGAAGCACAAGAGAAGAAAATCATCATCTGAAATACGTTGAAGCATTTCTAAAGCTTCATTCAGGGTGTGAGAGTGAAACTTTCAGCAGATAACAGGAAGGCTGAACAGAGAACAGCAAAGTAGCTTTTTTTTGTATCCTTTTTAGTCTTTAACCTCAGCATGTTGTAGAACATGCTGGGTTTAAGGAATGTTGGGTTCTTACAACTCAGGAATATGGGGCAAGAGTTTATTGCTGCTTTATGAATACGAGCCTTGCTAATTGCTGTAGGTTTTTAAAGAAATGTCGACTCTTAATTATTTTTTCTTTGTTTGAAATTCTTAGTAAAACCCTGTTTGACAGCAATCTGTCACAGATGCAGATAAATAGCTAATGACCGCCTGGGCTGGAGGACCAGAGTTTTAATGCTGTTCCTTTGCCATCTTCAAACTAAGAGGATAAAGGTAAAGAAAAATCAGAATCTGGCCCAATAGGTATGGACAGGTCAAAGTTTTCTAAAAAGGAGAGTGAAAATCAGCCACACAGTTCTGATCTGAGCGTCTCCGCAGCAATTTAATGTGAGTTTCACCAGCAATGTAGTGTTATTAAAAACACAAGTATGCCATACAGAAACGTTAAAACATTTGACTGAAGTAAATGATCTATGCAGGTTTGTGTTTCTGAACCAGAAGAAGCCGAATGCGTTTCTCTCTCTCAAGAGATGGCTCCGCTGAGAGAGATCTCTCTGACCCAACACCTGCAGTGGGCACTTTGAACCCTGAAGGGGTTTTGTTTTCCTGCTGCGCCGTTTATTATTCCAACTGTAGTAAAGAGTGCTGAGAACTCAGCTCATCTGGCTGAGGCGTGCACTTTTAAAAGCCGACAGGAAACCCATGACTCATGTAAAACTGCTGTTAGCTTAACTTCAGTTTAAATGCGTGAATTACACGACTGAATGCACGTTTGGGAGCCGTTTTTAACATCTGGATGTAGATGAGAGGAACTGTAAAAAGAGTAAGGTAATCCAAGAGCCTGTGGAGAGAAGAATGCTGATATTTATTTTAGCCACGTTAAGCCAAGAGTTTGCTCATACTATCGCAGTTTGTGTCAGCATCTCATAATAACGCAGCATCCAGCGCTAAATGCAATCTTTTCAATGAAGCGCTGGAGTAATTTGTTTCTAGTTATTACTGCTGATACAAGGTAATTAAGCAATTTCCTGTGCTGACAGGGAACACTGGTCTTTCCTGCCATGATGACAGGATATAGTGTGTGTGTGTGTGTGTGTGTGTGTCTCTCTCTCTCTGCTGGGGCCAGGGTGCATCTGGAGCAGAGGTCTGTCCACCCACCCAGGCATCAGCGGGGGGATCCCTCTCCTCCCTGCAGAGGCTGGATAACACAGCCCATGCTTTGTTCTGTGATGGAACAAGGCACCGTCTCATATCAACTGTTCAACAAAAGCTGCTTTCTGGGACACACTTCGCTCCTGCCCCCTCTTTACCCTCAGTAATATGCAACAATCCAAATTATGAAGAAAATGTAACCAATATTGAGTATGAGAGCATTGCTAACCTATAAGGACCAAAACCAAATGTATAGCATGATCTAATGGCTTTGGAGTATTTTAGCCTCAACTAAAGCCAGCTGATGGGCAGTGTGCAGTAACAGCTGGGATCAGCAACATGTAATTAGCTGCTGAATAGAACCAGAGACAGCTCTGCTAACTCCAGCTCTCTCTCTCTGACATCTCATTAAAGGACTTTGAACCACAGACCAGGTTTTTCTTGTGGTTTGGAACCATAAGTGCTTAAAACCTTGCAGTTCGTCAACACCTTTAACCAGCCTGTGCCTGCTTGACAGGCTTCTGTTTAAACAGCCGTAACTTTCATGTTAAGCATAAGAAGCTACTGAGAACAATACCACATTTCAGATTGTGCTGACGTGCACAGAATAACCACAGCTCCTTCCTTCACACAACAACCACTGATTTTTTTCTGGAAACCAAGAGGAAGAAAGCTGCAGCTCTGTGGGGGAAATCAGCAAAGCTGAATAATATCCCTGCCTCGCTTCACCAATTTGTGGATTGCTACTTCTACCGAATTGCATAATAACACAATTGATGACGGAGCCCTCATGTTACTTCCCTATGTAGATGCAGACTACTAAAAACAAGAAATATCTACCCCAGCAGAGTATGTTAGAGTCTGAGTTGGTTTTATATAATTATCTTGATCCTGCAGAAGTCCAAGTCCACACAGGGTCTCTATTTTAATAAGACATAGTTTAAAATACTTTAGATAAAAAAAATAGGTGTACCAAAACAATGTTACTAAGCTGCTGCATTATCAAGACTTTAAACTCCCAAGTCCCTGCTATATTGTGCAAATCCACAACTTGTTATTCAAAATTCTGTTGGTGAACATTTCCCCTGAAGGCCACTTTGGCTGTGGGGTTTAAATCGGAGCATTACCGACGATCACATGGAATATGATTATCACAGAGAGTTAAAATTAGCATCAAAATGTCCAGAACTGAAATAACATGTTCAGGGACAACGCCGCAGGGTCACCGGGGACAAGGATAGCCTGACAAATGATCTCTGACTGTAGTAAACACTGTAACAGTTAGAGCCTCTGTGGAGCTTGGCACAAAGTGGGACGTTAATGTCAGCAGAAGTGCCGGGGCACCACAAGAGGCACCACACAGCCTGGATATGACTGGTGCTGAGGAGTGTAGAGGAACAAAAACACAACAGCAGTTCCTTTCATCTCCTTGGAGCATATTGGCGAAAAGATTTTGTTTGTTTGTTTTTTAAATAGAATACAGTGCTTTCCTTAAAGCTTTTTTTAACATTAGGGAATTTAAAATCAGTGTATTTGATTAGGATTTATGTGACACGTCAACACAAAAAAGTAATACCATATTTTTTGGACTATAAGTCGCTCCGGAATATAAAACGCATCAGTCAAAAAAATTTGTCATATAGAGGAAAAAACATATAAGTCGCACAGGACTAAATACATTTATTTGGACATTTATTTCACACAATCCAAGGCTAAAAACTGAACTGACATTTAATCTGGTAAACCAACTTATTAAGTTGCACGTCTGCATCCCCAGCTGGCTGGATAACATGGAACATACCTGGGAGGATGAATGGGGTAAATTAGCAGCTCCGACCAGCAGGTTTTATCCAGCGCATTTCAGCGTAAAGGACCGTTACACTGAGAGTTGTCTAACGCCTAAATTAGACTGTGAGCGTAGCGGTGCTACATGCTAAGCTAACAGTACAACACGGATGTTTCAGAACAACATAAAGCTCACGTCCATCAGCCAAGTTGTAACCTGCCAGGACAACAGAGCTGTAAGCTAGCGCTAGCTGTTATTAGCTTCACAGACAGCCCAATAACAGCTCTGTCGTGGTCTGGACCCTCTGAGCTGGACCACGCAACGCTCTGCAGTGTGAAGGCAGACTGAAACAGTGAAACAACATACAAACATCTGTTCAGTCTTTGTTGTCTATACCTTGATGTTTCAATTAATGTTTAAGTGGTACAGGTGCAGGATAGTTTTCACAAGCCTAGGGAGCCCTCTTGTGGCTGTAGACTGTAATGTTTACTCCTTGGTTCATACTGGTTAATATGAATTACCATTTAAATTTTATTTAAAAGGCACACCTGAATATGAGCCGTGGGATCGGCCAAACCAGGGAAAAAAGTGTGACTTATAATCCAAAAAAATACGGTAATTTTAAAGCAGAATTAAAATAACATCGTTTTTAAAATCTTTTGCAATTAAACATGCGAAAAGTGCGCTGTGCATTTGGATTTAGCCCCCTACTACTCTGACTCGTACAGAGCAACCGGCTACCTTCAGATGCCATCTTCTTGGTGCATAAACCCAACATGTAGAATCTAAACTTATCAAGACCAGGCATTCCACCTAAACTCACACTATATTAGGACAGCATTGATTAGAGAAGCTGCCCATATGACTGCTGTAACTCTGGAGGAGCTGCAGAGATCCCCAGCTGATGAGGGAATATCCGTCAGCAGGACAACTTGACGTTGTGCCGTTAATGGATGAGCGATGAGAAGAAAGCCCTCAGAAGTTCAGTTTCACGTTTTTGGGCAACAATAAAAACAACATCCATGTGGACACAGTAAAACACAGCGCACTCTTTCAGCTTCACGGCAAAGCCTTCAGTTAGCTAGCTGTGGTTTAGCTAGCTACAGCTTCCAACTAGAAGCTAGTCTCATTAGAAACTTTAATGTTTATGCATTTAATGTTATTAGCTGTGTTTTTACACCTGAGAAACAGTGGTAGTAGCCATGGATAAACACAGGATCTCTGCCTGACATGTAGCCAGGCAGAAAAGTTACACATGCTTTGTGTTCACAGATAAACTGACGTAAACAGGGTTGTATGTGCACTGTGTGTGTTTATAAGTTAGAGCACCACTGGCAGAGCGACAGGGAACTCGCTCACAGCCTCTGAGACAGAAATGATACGCAGCAGAGCACAATAGCTGTGTGGCAACAGCAGCAGCGTGTTCCACCTCGCTCATTATGAAGCTGGTGGCACTGAAGCTCAGGCTGACCATGGACAGAAGAAAAGCAGCTGGTAGTCAACTAAAGACCTGCAGCTGTATTTGGAAAGGTGGCTCTACAACAAAGGGTCAAAACAAATATATGCCACACTTTTCAGATTTTTGTTTCTATTAAAAAAAACAAAAAAAAAAACTGTGAGAACCGTGTATAATTTTTCTTCCACTTTACCATAAAGCACCTCTTTGTGTTGTTCTATAACATTAGATCCCAGATAAAGTGCAATGAAATCTGTGGTTGGAATGTGAGAAAATGCAAAAAGGTTTAAATAGGGCTGGACGATAATTCAATAACAATATACATCGATTGACAGACGTATATCGACGGTAGAAAAAAAAGGTTCAATAAGAAGTGCAATAGAATAACAGTTTTCATTCCTTTTGCATTCTATAAATGTAGATTAATTTTACAGGCATTACATTCTCCCAAACAATCACAAACGCAGACCCAGGAATGCTCTGTCACCAAGCTCCGCCCCTTCAAAGAGTTCAGAACGCTTTTGTTTTATCTTTCTTAAAACATTGCAGTTTTAGTAAAAAGTTGGTTGAATAACGGTTTGAATTGGAATTTAGTGTTTGTGTGTTTTCTATCTAAATATAAGACGCTAAACAACAGCATAAAATGTCCAGGACTGCACTTAAAATAAGCTTATATGTTTTGAATTTGTTGATAATTATCGATATCGATCAATATCAATATGAATTTATCGATATGCTTTTTTCCCCCTATATCGTCCAGCCCTAGGTTTAAGGGCTATGAAGACGTTGGCGAGGCGCTGCAGGCGGGTCCCAGTAAGCCTGTAAGGGAGCGGGCGCTCCGTCAGCTCTTAGGCACTACGGCACGAGAACCCACCGTCACCCCACAGGTGGTTAACGGCACCGGCCTCACCTTAAGCTGCTTCTCCTTCTTCTTGCGCACCTCCTCCCACTCATTGACGATTCGGCCCCACAGAATCCAGGTGTCCTCCTCCAGGTGGGAGAGGTTGGAGGAGGCCGAGGAGCTGGACACCAGGGAGGAGCCGCTGTTTCTCCGGGAGCCATTCATGGAGCGCAGAGACTTGCTGTCCGTCTCCAGAAGCCTGTAATTAACGCAGGAGGAGTATGTGGTTAATAATTCACAAGCCGTCAAAAACATGGACACATTCTGAACCCCAGTATTTAAACAGTTTAGCCAATTAGCATAGGTAAATATATTCCAAGGCACATCAGTAGTAAGTTTTTTTACCTTCTATTTGTGAAGATCAAGGCACAAATAAAGCAAAATATATCTTGGTACACGCTGGTTACATAAGAGTGTGTGTGTGTGTGTGTGTGTGTGTGTGTGTGTGTGTGTGTGTGTGTGTGTGTGTGTGTGTGTGTGTGGGGGGGGGGGCACTTTTAGATCTCCACCCCAACCAAGTACAGTCAGACACAACAAAGCAACTATCTACAAATATCTAAAATTAGGAAGACTACAAGCACTAGATCTTGAGTTTGTAATCAAAGATGGCCCCGTTTTTAGGTCAGAACTGAAAAAGAAAGTATTTATTTACAAGCAGCATAGCTCTCTTAGTTTCTACTAACTTACTGCCTCAACGTGTCTGGTTGCACGAGGTGCAAAAGTATCGGGTAATTTGTAATTAGTCAAGTATTTCAAGAGATGCCAAAAAAGGAAAACACACGAGACAATCCGTGGTAAAACAATACAGCAGCCATGAAGGGTATGATCATTTCAACTTGTTATAATTATAAATAGGGATTAATCATGCGCTCAATTAAGAGATAACTAGGAAGATCCAAAGGGTTCAGGTTATCCTCAGAAAGAACTGGTGCGCATTCTGCTTGTTTACTGTAGGAGTTACTGACAGCGGCGCGTTCTAGGAGCAGCAGGTGGAGAACAGGACACCTAACTTCAAACCGGCGTGGCAGTGACGAACCAAGGTACAGAAACAAAGGCTTAGACACCTGATCTTGGGAGAAAAAAAAAAGTCCTGTCCAATGCAGCCCACAGTGACAGTGAGCGCTCCCCCAGAATGGCAGGAGGTCCAGGCAAATTTGGGTCAAGAGTGAAATGAGCACATAAAAGATATTTACTTTTATTTAGCTTTCACACAGTGTGACAAAGAATATCCAAGACTGAAATAGCAGGGGTTTTAGTTTTAGGAAACAATTCCCAAACAGGCTTTTACACTTGAACCTGAACATGCTGTGAGCTCTGCTAATAATTCACTACAAGTCAACCAACAGTGAGACGGTTTGTAAGCACAAAAACTAAAATGAGAAATGTGGACAAATTATGATCAAGCAACATCTGCAGTGAACAAACTGCTATTTTCTACTTGCATTGCAATGGTAAACAAGATATCCCATATAGCAGACTTTATCATCTAAGTTTGTCAAAAAGGTTAATTTCCTGGATTTTACAGCTGTGTTACAACAAGAAGTAAGACCATCTTACCAAGAGAAACTCATGATATTGTCCACATGGCTCGGATATGTAGGATTTCTCTAACGCTGGCAGGTCTGGACCGAGAAAGCGCAGCAGCCAGTGTAGGACTTTGTTATCCGTGTGGCAGGACAGGACGAAGCTCATAGCCGTTATCTGCTCTGCAGGGTCCAAAGGCCCCACCAGACACACAATCCCTTGGTAAGCAACTACAGTATCTCTGATTTCAACAAGAATACCAAAGTCCTCTCCCCGGCTGCTACTGCTGCTCTGTCAGTAAAGCCACGGTATCACTTCGTCATCAAGGTACCGTGAGGATGTGGCTACAGCTTAGCTTGGAAAGCTGGACGTAGGGACGGACGAACAGTCCAAAACGCTTGCTTTTCACCTGATGGGATGCTGGGCCAACACAGCCGGACAGGCAATAGTCTGTCCACGCAAGACAAGAACCATAAGCTCTCCTCATCTGGGACACGCTGCTCAATACTGTATTAAGTGTTTCTACGCCCACACGCATTCCTCAGCCCCGGACGAAGGATTCAACGGGAAGAGAATTCCCAAAGCTGGCAACAGAAAGGCCGTTGCGTCATCATCTATCAGTGGATTCATTAAATGTGAACAATAACCGCATCCAGAGCGCACAATAGTCTTCTCATTTTACAACACACCCTGGATGATTCAATGCATCTACCACTGGGCCTGCTGTGGTGAGGCGCAGGACTTTTGGTCTGCAAACACCAACTTATCTAATGAACTGACCAGGAATCAGTTCAACAACACAGAACAGAGTCATCTGACACTCTGCTTTTATCTCATCTATAATCTACCACTGCACAGTGGTATTACTTCAGTGTGAAGCTAGTTGAAAAGCAGCTGTCAGACGAGACACACGTGCTGAGGAAAACGAGTCTATGAGCTCGGAACCTTCTCCTTCATGAAACTGCACCGAAAATAGAACAAGATGGCAAAAAGACTTTCAACCAGCTAAAAACCTTAAGAATTCCTATGAGAAAAAGAAAAGCGGAAAACCTCACAGTCTCCCGTTAGCAAGTCACAACCTGCTAGTCTTCCAGGTGTGTGCAGATAAGAGGGGGATGGTACGGACTTCCAAAGTGACAGTATGAGGTGTTCTGAGCACAAAGCCAGAGCACAACTCAGCAATATTTAAGAAAATGACACCAACGTTTGCATTCTCGCTTTAAAATTTCAAGGAAAAGTGTAGAACATGTACAGGAAGCATGCCACCCTAAGCACTATAAGACTTTTTAGAAGTTAAGGGAATTGTTGGCTTTATTTTCATGTTGCCATAATGTTTCCATAAATGCTAAAAACAGGCATTCAGAAATTATCCTTCTAAGTTCTGTTCTTGTACATTAGCATCTGTGCACGGAAAAGATCTAATCATGCAGAACAACAAGAACCCACTGACATTCAGCCCCCTGGAAAAAAGCTGGAGTCTCCAGCCTTCGATGATGTTCGGTACAGAGGGTTTGTTTGCTGGGACCAGATGGAAGTGGGCTGGGACTAAATGGGCAGGTGAGCTGGTGAAAGAACGGCAAGTCCTGCAAACACGTAACTGGAGCTGCATACAACTTCAAGCTATGGTTTAGAAATGCAAACTATAGGATCCTCCCACAACAAGACACATCTCCACTGTGGGTTCCTGAACGTTTTGAACCAAAATGTAATCTTTTGATTGCTGCACGGAGTGCTTCTCACTTTCCAGGCTTGTGCGGAAGAGTAGAGGAAAAGACGCGGTGAAAATCTGCCTCACTTCACCTTTCAACACTCCTCCGTTCTCCTCACAGAGCGGCACTCCTCTGTCCACGTTTTCTCCACCTTTTTTCTCCATTTTATGTTGGCCAAGTATAACATTGTCCAGGCAATCCCGGGACAATGCTGACAGGCGAGTGTGCGTTGATACCAAAGAGATGAAGCAGGAAAATTACCAGTATGGCAAGCAAACATAAGCAAATCCATTTTTCCATTAATATTCTTGGATGCAGCTCTACTGGAGCAGCCATCTCTGTCTCTCTACACGTTTCTGTTTTCATACCATTTTATTTTTATTTGTCAGTTTCTATCAAACCATTAAGTCACTATTTTCACCTTTATTTAAAATTAGATTTTGAGAGACTCCTGCACCTCTTCCTAGCTTCGTCCTGGATAAATGCAAAATTCCTTGAAATCTAGATCAGCCAGTTCAGAGTAACTTTGGGTGTAACTCTATTCCGTGTTTATTTTGTCACATTTGGGATCTCTTTCAAATGATCCATTCATGGTCTGTCTAGCAGCAAAAATGTGTTTTACAAGAATAGAGCAGACGACTAATTTCAGTGATGGCCTCAGGAAGGTGGATTTTTGCTTCAGCTCGCAGGCCTTTTGGCGAGGTGTGACAATCAGTTTAAATAATATTGCTGTGGGACACCTGGATATGACCACAGAGCAGTTTACTTGTGGAGAAAGTGGAATATTGAGCGTTAATCCTGATATGTTAACTTGAAATAATCAAAATAAATGTGTCCTTTCTGTTGTAGCCCACTAAGTGGACGACAAAGTGCTTTTTCACTTAAGTAACACATCACTTCCTCCACGTCTTGATGGTTGGAAGTGAGACACAATCAATTGGAGCCTGCTCTCGACGCGGAGCACACAGGATACAGATCTGTGGGGAATAACTATTTTGGTTCGATGCTTTATGCACGCTGATCTGACAGTGGATGTTGACTGGCCAGAACAGGCTGCGCCAACCTCACAGTAGACACTCAGTACTCCCGACTCTGTGCGAGATTTAGTGCTGCCACCTGTAAAAAGCTGGGTGGCAGCAAAGATTTCTGCCAAAGCAGGCAAATATGTCTCGACTTACGTGAGTCTGAGTGGCTGATGGAGCTGAAAGTAGAGAAACGACCACATAAAGACAGAGACAGAAATAGCAATCTGCCGCTATTTAGAAGGAAAAAAAAATCAATGAAATTAAATGAAATGAACCACAAACACATAAAGATGTTTAAATAATTCATTACATGCAGCGATGTTTTGGGCAGCTCCCCTTGGAGAACGGTAGGGGGAAAACACTAAATGCTGTAAAATATTTTAACATTACTGGTTACACTTCTTAAAAAGGATTTGGTGAGTATAAATTGAGAGACAGATGTAACAAAATACTGGGAATATCCAACCATAAAAAAAAGACTACCCTGAACTTTTTAAAAAGGTACATTTCCACACCAGGGACTTCCTAGAAAAGGCCCCTGCTATGCAAATGCAGCTATGAACAAAAAGATGCTGTCGTATCTGTAACTTCTTTTGGACCCAGAGCAAAACATCTGAATCAACAACCAAGTCGCTGGCGGGGGTGTCAAACATCCAATTTTAGACCCATAATGTCTAACTGAGGCTGGAATTAAAAACATTCACAGCACGTCTGTCTCTTACATGCGAACTTCCTTTCCTTTATCTTTCACCAGTGACATGGCAGACGTTCACTTAGAGGGGCCTGGCTGTGTTACCCAAACGCTACTTACACATTTCTGATTTGCTCATGTCTGAAAACAATGAACACTGGCAAGAACATTTTTCACAGAAGAGGCTTCCTTGGCAAATAAATTATAGAAAGGGGGGGAGGAGAAAAAACACTAAAAGTCTACCCAGGTAGTCCACCCTGAAAGAAAACAAAGGAAAGACCCAGCTCTTGGAGACAGCAAAAGGATCTCTGAACATAACGCCATGCCTTGCCACAGCGCTCATGTTGTGTCAGGCACCCATCAGAAGCAGCAGCAGCCAGACTACTGACCTGTTTTGCTCCTCGAGCTTGGCCAGCAGCTCCACATCGTCGGGGCTGAGCTGTGCCGGAGAGGACGGCGAGAGGGCGGGCGAGGACAGAGACGTGGAGGAGGAAGTCGCAGGGGTCTGTAGAGATGTGGGCGTGGCCACCTGGCTAGCCATCTGACTGACGGTGTGGGAGACCGAGTTCTTTACCCATGAGAGAGTAGAACTCAGCTTTCCAGCAACCTTGTCTGTCGCCACCTGCAGAAGACGGAGAGAGAGCACAAGAGTCTGTCTTTTTGTTGCCAAGCACACATGGAGAAGTTATTTTCCAAGGGGCTCGGTCTAATGTTAATGAGACACCTTCTAAACGCACGCTTCCCATCAGTCAGTCACGTTTAACATGACAAGCAAGCAGTTAGACTCTAATAGACGACGCATTCATGGCAGCACCTCTGAGTGACGATCAGACAGCATGCCGTTGGACGGATCGATGCAGCTGCTTAGCTTTCACTCTGCTCTAGCAAATTAGTTTGTGCCTTTCTGATATCCTGATTACTGTCTCAGACTGCTTGCTCGTGCTGCAGCGAATGTTTGATGAGTCAGCTCTCAATCATGGCGTCCACGAACCGACGTTGACCTAAACAACCCTTTTTACCCGTTTCTTCAACAGATTAACAATAAAACGCCGCGTTCTTGGCAAAGAGAATCTTTTACAGGAATAAAGACGGCAGAGCAATGATTAACGCGACTATTTTTCCTACCTGCGTTTCCCCCTCCCAGAAATCAACCCTTTCAGCCGCTTTCCATGACTAAACGTTTTTTTTGAAAGAAGGATTTTAAACGCTGGTTGAACTGCGCCTTCGTTGATAGAGTCTTCCGAAGCTTCGCCCTGCGGTCATATGCCCGTCGTACCTGCAGGAAGGGTCAAAGGGCTACAGGCTAGATAGCGCCTCCAGCCTCCTGCTCAACTCAGGTGCTGCTGGGAACTCCGTGGCTGTGCGTGGCCCATAAAGTCTCCTCACCGCTGTAACAGAGAGGCCGTCTGCTTTCAGTGTCCAACCAACGTGACTTACTGACAGCCCGGCTGTCATAACGCAGGAAACAAAGCTACTATGGAACGCGCTAGACAGAAAGAAGAGAAAGACGCTGAGTGGAAGCAGCAAGAGAGAGAAAAAAAAGGGGGTTGTTGCAAATAAGGTGATAAGAATGAGCGATGGAGCAATAACAGAGTGATTTGTTTTGAAGTGTACACAATAAGAAACACTAAATCATTCCGATGCTTCCCCACCGTCGTCTTAAACGTCTGCCTCTGATTGGATCCAACCGTTTACCACAACAAAATACCTAATGTAGAGATTATTGTTTTAAACAGGCTAAAGGCAGCAGCAGTTAGAGAAGTGTTTTTTTTTCTGTTTATGGACTTTAGAGGAAGAAAAGCAAAAGTGCCAGCCAGAGTCCATCTTTACTTGTTTTTTCAGCGAACTCAGATCAACCCAACGCTTTCAGCCCTCATGACACCGGGCCATAAAAAAAGCAATAAAGGAATAAATATATCTAAAACAAAAGGAGAAACACCATTTTACAGTTCTTTGTGCATTTGGGTCTTTCTGGTTGGATTTCAATCTGAGTCTAAAAACAGCTGCAGGTCAGAGAAAACGGGCTCGGTTCAAAGAACAACATCCCATGGTTGAACCACCTAAAAAGACGCTGTTAGGTCCATCATGTGAAAAGGGAAAGGGCGGAGCCTAACTGCAAAGCGCCGTCTGCCCGGACTCACAGGGCATATATCAGAAGAGGAAGTGAGAGATTTGTGGTAACTAGCTGCAGAGTCCAGGTGGAGAATCTGTCAGCAGGACAACTATTGGTCAACCCCACAGATGGATCCTTTATGCAACAGTGGCCATTGCTGTGACCAGCCAGAAGCAGCCATATTTTCACTTTGTGCTCTGCTCACAGGTGTAACTAAACCTTTTCTTTACACCTAAATGCAAACACTTTACATTAAGGAAAACTGACATTTGCACATTCCCTTGAACACAGCATCCAAACGCAGCCATGGTGGCTGTAGGGAGACTGGCCGTGGAAGACGGCTGCAGCTGAATACAGAAAAGCTGCTGGACACTGATTCAACAAGAACAACCTAACACCTTCAACTTTGTGGTTGTAAGGTGACAAAAGGTTCGACGAGCCTAAATGCTTATGATTTCAATTGACCCCCATGCATGAGGACTTAAAAACAAGTCTTTATCATATTTATAGATAAGCTCAATCCTTCTTAACAATGTGTTTTGTATCTTTAGTACTTGTTTTATCTTGTAGCAATATGAAACTGCTTCAATTTAAAGTGCATTACAAATAATTATTATTAAACGAGCAGGACGAATAAAGAAGTGGCAACTAAAGTAAAGTATTTTGATTGTCCTTGAAGTAAATATTCTGTCCAAAGTCAAATCATAAGACAGTTAATGTTCCCCTTTCTAGAACCGCTGGACGGTTCTGCTAACAATGTGACTTCAACACTCACATCCTGCTGACAATTGGTCCCTTTATTCATCCAGCATCAGGAAGCGCTGGTTGCAGTGTATATTAC